>NW_026909671.1:0-92593 GCF_023558435.1 Drosophila sulfurigaster albostrigata | reverse complement strand
TATCAATGTACGCATATGAATATCGATAAATAAAATTAGCAGTGCATTAACATTAACATCTGCACTGCACATAATTATGTTAACTAACATTTAATATACACAGTTGCGAATAAATACTTAAAACAGAACGACGTGTTTTATTTTACGCTTCAGCCAAGACTTTCTTGCCGAACCAACTCGGTTCAACAGGTTATGGGCCCAGGCACGGCTTGGTAGTGAAGTGCGCGGTTACGAACTGTGGTGAAATTATAAAGACATTCGCAAGGAATTGTGGTGTGACGCAAATAGCAAAATGAGTGCGATGTATCAAATAGAAGTTGGAGGACAACAATTATGATGCTTGGAGCATCAAATGAAAAGTGTGCTGATACATGCAGAGCTATGGGATGTTGTGTCCGGAGGATCCACAAGAAGGCGCAAGCGAAGGCGCCAATAGGACGGCAATGGATAAGAAAGCATTGGCCATGATCATGTTGAGTGTGAAGACATCACAATTGAGTGCTATCGTGTTGTATAGCGGCACGTGAAGCATGGAATAAGCTGAAAGAGATCCATCAGCCAGTGGACCTGTACGTAAGGTTGCGCTTTACAAAAGGTTGCTCAACTTACGCATGACGGAGGGTCAAAGCATGACAAGTTTCATAAATGTGTTTTGTGAAATTGTCGATCAACTCGCTGCGGTTGATATACAGTTAAATAATGAGCTACAGGCCATTATATTGCTTTCAAGTTTACCAGAAGAGTTTGACAATTTTGTAGTCGCCATAGAGACGCGCGACATTCTGCCTTCTATTGAAATTCTGTGTATCAAGCTGAAGGAAGAAGGAGAACGAAGAAAAAGTGTAGAGACGCAAAGCAACACGGCGGTCGTTTTTCTGCGACGCACAACCAAAGGCGCCAGACAGACGTCAAGAAGAAGAAGCACACAAACGTTGTCTGTTTCAATTGCGGCGTAAAGGGCACTTTAAAGCGAATTGTCAAAAGAGATCGGTAAAGCAAGACGCAAAAGCGAAAGACGAAAACAAGCAAAGCAGTTTGTTAAATGCATTGGATGCAAGCAGTTTTTCCAAATCAAACTGGTGTTTGGACAGTGGCGCAACGAGCCACACATGTGTTGCGATCGGCAGCTGTTCACGAAGTTCGCAGAACATAGCGAAATGATTAGATTGGCAGACGCAGGTTTCTTTGAAGCCAAGGGCAAAGGTGAAGTTTTGCTAAAAAGCAAAAAGTATACATTAACATTGCTGAATGTATTGTATGTGCCAAAGCTGACGAGTAATTTTATATCCGTGAGCACAGCAGTGGCAAATAATTGCGTCGTACATTTCGGGCCGAAAAATGCAAAGATTTCACAACGTGGTGAAATAATTCTGGAATTTAACAGAACTGGAAGCCTGTATACGGTTGAGTCCGAGCCTAACAGATGTTACGCTGCCGTTAAGGCTGATGCAAAACTGTGGCACAACAGATACGGACATGTTAATTACAAGTTTGCTGGAGATGTCAAAGAAAGGATTGGTACGTGGATGGAGAAATTGATATGCCATCAGTTGCCTCATGCAAGACGTGCATGATGGGCAAAGTTCATGTGGAACCTTTTTAAAAGGCCAGTGAAAGTCGTGCACAATTGTTGCTGGAACTAGTTCATACAGACGTATGTGGACCATTTGAAGCGAAGTCCCTTGCAGGATCCAGATATTTCTTGACGTTTATTGACGACTGCTCGCGGCGTATCTTCGTGTATTTTCCTGAAGGGCAAAGACGAGGTCTTTGACAAGTTCGTGGAATTCAAAATTTGGTAGAACGGCAAACCGGAAAGAAGCTTAAATGTATTCGGAGCGACAACGGTCGGGAATATGTTAACAACAAGTTCAATAACTATTTGAAGAGCAATGGTATTGATCGGCAGCTGACAGTGCCATATACCCCACAACAGAATGGAGTTGCCGAAAGGGCAAATCGCACGTTGGTGGAAATGGCAAGATGTCTATTGGTGCAGTCAGGACTAAGTCAGACATTATGGGCAGAAGCTGTAAATACGGCTGTGTATTTACGTAATCGTGCGGCTACACGAGCGTTTGCCCAATATGACGCAGTATTCTTGCGTGGACTGGTAAGGTGCAAAGGAGGAAGTCACAGAAAGTTTTAACATTACAAGGCAGTTGCATATGACAACGCGCATCATGTGTGTTGATAAGGAGCAAAGCCCATTAGACTTTCGCTTGGTAGGAAATCAAACGTATTGATGGCGAAGCTCTATAGATTATAACTTGCGGAGTCAAACACAGTACATCGAGGATCTAGATGTCGAAGACGATGAGCTCAGTGGAGAACTGCAAGCAAGCGGCTGCGACGCCGTTAGCTTACGGCATGCAAGTGGCATGCGGTAAGCGGCCAATGTCAACAGAGATTACGGTTGAGGTCATATCGGTAACAAGCTGGAAGTTAATGTAGTTTAGCTCTTACGACCAGGGCCTGACAATTTTTGCATTCAGTTGCAAAATTGGCTCAGCGGAATAAGGATCCGCATGAAAGAGCATCTAACAGGAGTGATAGCATGTGTTGCGATATTATTTAGCTTCGAATCAGGTTTCAGCTACACTACAGCAAGTGTGGAAATGCGTTTGAGGCTATGTCGATTCGGATTGGGGCGGCGACCAAGTGACCGGAAGCGATAGTTTGGGACGATGTTACTATTTTCTTGGAGGTGGTCCGATATGCGGAAATCCCGGAGGAAGCAACGGAGCGTATTGGCGCTTACGCCTTACAGAAGCTGAGTACATGGCGTTGATCAACAGCATGCAAAGAGGCGGTTGTTATGCGCAGACTTATAGTCGAAATTGGTTGCGAGGACACCCCAACAGTAGTTCACAATGACAATTTAAGGTGCGCAACAACTGGCAAAGAATCCTGTGCATCACTCGAGGGGCAAAACATATTGATATAAGATAGTATTTTGCACGTAGTAAACAGGAAATGAGGAGCAAAATAGTTTTTGAGAAAGTGAAATGTTTTTCAACGGTATGCGGGTATGGTCGTTTGAATATTATTCGAAAATTTGTCAGCAGCAGAAACATATGCATTTGCATAAATTTGTTAAAATTGACGTAATATTTTGTAAATATGCTTACATTGAGGAAAATGTTAAAAATATCAATGTACCGCATATGAATATCGATAAATAAAATTAGCAGTGCATTAACATTAACATCTGCACTGCACATAATTATGTTAACTAACATTTAATATACACAGGAAGCGAATAAATACTTAAAACTAGAACGACGTGTTTTTATTTTACGCTTCAGCCAAGACTTTCTTGCCGAACCAACTCGGTTCAACATGTAAAACAAAAATAATAAAAAATAAAAATAAAATAATAAAAATATATGTCGATAAAATAAATAAATAGCCTTAAAGTAATAAATAGGATTTAAAAATAAATAAAAATTAAAGATAAATAAATATTTAAAACATAAATAAATAAAATTCGAAAATGATTTCACAATAAATACAGCATAAATAAAAAGTGGTTGAAATATTAAAATCAATAAATAAAATAAAAATAAATAGCAAAAATAATTAAATAAAAAAATTGTTTCACAATACAATAAAAATAAAATAAATATTAAAAATACAAAATAACGATTTGAGAAGAAAATAAAGATTTTTAAAGTAAAACAGTAAATTTAATAGAAAACCTCATGAATCTGTTTGCTAAAGCGCGCATCCAAAAATAGTTGCCAAAATTTGTTTGCTTATGAATTATTGATTGTTTATTAAATATTATTAGTCATTACATCTGTTTCTTTTTTTTTTTTTTTTATTATTGTAAATGAGCAGTAGCCGTTGCTAATAAAAAGAAATATTGTATTGGATTATAATAACTGCCTATAAAGAAAATTATGGAAATAATTATACCGCACAGTCGGCGATTTGGTCCCGCTAGCGGCATTTAATTCAAATTTTCAAATTGAAAAATCCGTTAATATTTTTTCACTTATCGATAGCAGATGCTTTGATTAGATTTTTTAAAAGCTTTTAAAGCTCTACGATCAGCTATTTTCTTGGAGGTGGTCCGATATCCTGGAAATCGGAGAAGCAACGGAGCGTAGCGCTTAGCAGCACAGAAGCTGAGTACATGGCGTTATCAACAGCATGCAAAGAGGCGATTGTTATGCGCAGACTTATAGTCGAAATTGGTTGCGGCGTAGAGGAAACCCCAACAGTAGTTCACACTGACAATTTAAGTGCGCAACAACTGGCAAAGAATCCTGTGCATCACTCGAGGGCAAAACATATTGATATAAGATATCATTTTGCGCGAGAAGTAGTAAGTGAGGACAAATAGTTTTGAAGTATGTTTCAACGAATGATATGGTCGCAGACATATTAACGAAGAATTTGTCAAAGCAGAAACATAGAAAATTTGAAATTGAAGTAATATTTGTAAATATGCTTACATTGAGGAAGAGTGTTAAAAATATCAATGTACGCATATGAATATCGATAAATAAAATTAGCAGTGCATTAACATTAACATCTGCACTGCACATAATTACCGTCATAATTCTAATTCATTTTGAACAAATGGTTTTGTTTTTGTTATAAATAAATACTGATGTTAACTTTGAGTCATTGGACTTTAATAACGAAATTCTAGATTTTGTTCTGATTTCCGGAGACATGGGAGCATAAAATAAAGGGGGAGTTGTAATAGTTTTGGGGTCATAAAAACGTTTTATCTTATGACCATGGTTGGGTGGGTATAGACCAGGGTGTGGCAGTTAACATCTTATAAGACCACCCCTGCTTTTCTTAAATTTTGTCCGTATTTCAAAAGTGTGCCTGCATTTGTTTTGTTTATTAGATATTGGTAGTACTCCGATCGAGTTGTATTGTAGATTCGAGTCGGATTAGATTATTGACAAGAGGATCGACTCATGTGTTTGTTTTTTTTTAGAATCAGGAGGGACTCTATAATAATAAAGTTTTCGTGGCTTCGTGTAAAGCATAGCAAAAACCCACCCCACAATCCCGAAAGAGCTAAGGGTTCAATGGGTCCCGCTCCGCTATATGCTTGCACGCGAGATGGTTGTGAATGATATTTGCAACCATCTTCTCACATCCGGGGCTGACTATTCTTAGGAATTTTTGGCGCCCAATCGTGGGTCTGGCAACGCCATCATAAATGGTTGGCTAGCCCAACGTGAGACTGCCAACGTCACAAGCTATTTGTTTGTGGAGTTCCTGTTCGTCATTTATGTCTACTGCTCGTTTTGTACATTTTAAGAATTTTATATTTTTCGTGTCTTTAAAACTGTCTATTATAATACATTGTACTTTATAGTAAATGGAATCTGGTACTTCTGAATATATGCCAATAGTTCCCCTATTAATATTGTTTAAGAGTTTCTGTTCTATTTCTAAAATGTCGTCTGCTGGATTAATTTCAATAATTTTTCTGCCTTTATTTTTAATTATACTGTCTGTTGCTAAATATGTGATAATGATTTGAGTCATCTGTTATATAAAAATCTATTGGTTCGTTCTCGTTTGCTGAGTGAATTGTGTCTGTCAATGCTAAATTTGATTCATTAATACTGAGGAAATCCGCTACTTTGTTATTTTTTCCTTTTAAATATTTGATATCACAATCAAATTCTTGTAGTTTCAATATCCACCTTTGATGTTTGTCCTTGAGGTCTTTCCCTTTGTATTTTTTATTTAGATACATAATTGGTTGGTGATCAGTTATAATTGTAAATTGTGTGCCATATAGGTAATGCCTAAAGTAGTCTACGGCATACACAATTGCCAGAAATTCTTTATCTGTCGCGCTGTATTGCTTTTCGTGTTTGTTTAGGGTCCTAGATACGAATGCTATTGGCTGAGTTTGCTGTGATAACACTGCTCCTATTGCAAAATCACTCGCATCTGTCGTTAATGTAAAAGGTTTATCGAATTCTGGGAATTTCAAAATTGGATGTGAGCTTATAAGTTCTTTTAAATTTTCAAAAGAATCTATAAATTCTGGGTCATTTTTATTAATATTATTTCCTTTTTGTAAATATTTGATCATAGGGTATGCAATTCTTGAGTAATCTTTTATGAACTTTCTATAAAAACCAGTCATGCCTAAAAAACCTTTTAGTTGTTTTTCTGTTTTTGGGATTGGAATAGCTAAAATATCTTGTATCTTTTTTGGATTTGGTCGAATTCCGTCTTTACTGAGTACATGTCCTAAAAATTCTGTATCTTGTTTCATAAATGAGCATTTATTTACTTGTATTTTTAATCTATGTTCTTGGAGTTTTTTAAAAAATTTTTCTAAAGCATGTTTGTGTTCTTCGAGCGTTGTTGAGAATATTAAAATGTCGTCTAAGTAGACTACACATATTTTGTTTATGTAATCTCTTAAAACATCATTCATTAATCTTTGAAAAGTTGCTGGTGCGTTTTTTAGTCGAATGGCATTCTAACGTATTCATAAAGTCCTAATGGTGAAACAAATGCTGTCTTCTCTATGTCTTCTTCAGCCATCAAGATTTGATGATAACCTTTTGCTAAGTCCAATGTACTGAAATATTGAGCCCTACCAAGTTTGTCTAATATTGAGTCCATGAGAGGTAACGGATATTTGTCTGGTATTGTTACATGATTTAATCGACGATAGTTTACACATAATCTATATTTTTGTACTCCTGAATTATCTATTTTCTTTGGCACCATGCATATAGGTGAGCTGTATTTACTTCTGCTTTTTCTTATTATGCCGTTTCTTTCCATTTCTAAAATTTGTTTTCGAATTTCTTCTTCATATTTTGGAGAACACCAGTAAATTTTCGAATTGATCGGTTGGTCCGTTATTGTTCTTATATTGTGTACTACTGTATTTGTATTTGTCAATTGGTCGCCTTCTTTATAGTATAACTTGTTAAATCTTTTGTTTAGATTGGTAATAATTTCTTTTTCTTCTAAATTTAAATCTGTTAAATTAAAGCTTTCAATTTCACTTACTTCCAAAACACAAGCCTCTTCAGGATGCTTGGAATGGAATGGAATTTCAGCATCATTTATCAGTTTAATTGTTTTCTTCTTGAAATCAATAAATTGAACGTTTCTTTGGATGAAGTCCATACCCAATAGAAAATCATATGATTTATCCAGGGGTAAAGCCACCCATCTTGAACGAACTTGTGGAGAATATTGAAATTCTCTTGGTGCTTCTGTCATAACTAAGTAATTATTAGTTTCAAACTTTGCATTAATTGTATGAATTGTTTTGAATATTTTTCAATTATTTTGTACAAATTTTCCTGCACTCTATTTGTGTTTAATATTCTAATTGTGGATCCAGTATCTAACAAAAAAGTAAATTTACAATCTTCAATTGTTCCTTCTATTAAAATTTTTCTTTCATCCGAGGCTACTGGGTAAAAAACTTTAGGGATTTCACTTGTTGTACTTTTATTATCCTCATCAATTATATTATCAACACTCATTGCCTCTGGGGGATTCTGTCTAACATTTTGACTTTCATTTTTATTGTAATTATTATTTGGATATTGATGTGGATTATTGTTAGTATTCTAATTTTGTTGATTATTGTTATAGTTATGATTGTATTGTGGATTAGTATTGTTATTCCTATTTTGTTGTTGATTGTTATATTGTCTCCTAGTATTTTGACTTTTTGGAAAATTGCCATTATTATTGTTGTTTTTATTATTATTATTGTTGTTATTATTATTATTATTGTTATTATTATTATTATTTCTTTGATCAATATTGTTATCTGAGTCATTCTCGGTGTTTTACGAATTAACAATCTTTGATTTAAATTTCAAAATTTAGACCGATATATTTAGCAATTTCATTTCTAACCATTTGCACTGTTGTTAATGGCATTAGCGAGACTGCCATGGAGCCTGCAGCTAATTCTTTTATTCGTTGAATCAATAGTGAACTTAATATATTTACTAAGCTTTCATTATTTTTAAATACAGCAAAGTCTGTTATTTCTTCCACTATGTACCTTACCTTAATATCTAAATCTTTAATAGATGTCACTCTGAGATTGTTGATCTTCCTAGTCAAACCCATTTGGTCCATTCTTGGCCGGTAATGATGTCGCAATTTCTCCTTACATTCCTCCCACGTTGTCGGTGTGTTGATGGTGAGAACTGTTCTTGCCTGTCCTTGAATCTTCGTGTTGAATATAACGCTGAAAACCTGATCCGCATCATCTGCATATTCCTGCATAATCTGGTCCACTGAAGCAATGAATCCATGGAGAGTACCATCTTGTCAGTAAATGTTGGAAGATATCGAGTTTCCTTTTCAATCTGGTTTCTAGCTCTTGTTTTGAGTTCGCATTTGGTAGTTGCATTTGTTGAACAACAATTTGAGTGAGAGCCTGAATGCAATTCTGCATTTCGTATATATTTTCGTTTTCCATTTTAAAGTTTATATATATATTTTTTTTTTTTTAGATTTGTTAGTTTAGTTGCACAATTATGACTTTGTCCCTTTTTATGCCACTATTGTTTTACACTTTTTCACTTTTGGCGATAATTGTTATGCCTTTTCAGCTAAGTTCAAATATCACTTCTTAGTGTGTGTTTTGTTTTTGTTTTAACTTTTCACTTTCGATAACATGTGACGTTGCCAGTCTCACGTTGGGCTAGCCAACCATTTATGATGGCGTTGCCAGACCCACGATTGGGCGCCAAAATTCCTAAGAATAGTCAGCCCCGGATGTGAGAAGACGGTTACAAATATCATTCACAACCATCTCGCGTGCAAGCATATAGCGGAGCGGGACCCATTGAACCCTTAGCTCTTTCGGGATTGTGGGGTGGGTTTTTGCTATGCTTTACACGAAGCCACGAAAACTTTATTATTATAGAGTCCCTCCTGATTCTAAAAAAAACAAACACATGAGTCGATCCTCTTGTCAATAATCTAATCCGACTCGAATCTACAATACAACTCGATCGGAGTACTACCAATATCTAATAAACAAAACAAATGCAGGCACACTTTTGAAATTCGGACAAAATTTAAGAAAAGCAGGGGTGGTCTTATAAGATGTTAACTGCCACACCCTGGTCTATACCCACCCAACCATGGTCATAAGATGAAACGTTTTTATGACCCCAAAACTATTACAACTCCCCCTTTATTTTATGCTCCCATGTCTCCGGAAATCAGAACAAAATCTAGAATTTCATTATTAAAGTCCAATGACTCAAAGTTAACATCAGTATTTATTTATAACAAAAACAAAACCATTGGTTCAAATGAATTATAATTATGACGGTATAATTATTTCCATAATTTTTTTATAGGGCAGTTATTTCAATCCAATACAATATTCTTTTTATTAGCAACGGCGACTACCCATTTACAATAATAACTAAGAAAGAAGAAGATGTAAAAACTAATAATATTTAATAAACAATCAATAATTCATAAGCAAACAAATTTTGGCAACTATTTTTGGATGCGCGCTTTAGCAAACAGATTCATGAGGTTTTTCTATTAAATTTACTATTTTTACTTTAAAATCTTTATTTTCTCCTCAAATCGTTATTTTGTATTTTTAATATTTATTTTATTTTTATGGTATTGTGAAACATTTTTTTTTTTTAATTATTTTTAGATATTTATTTTTTGTTTATTGATTTTTATTTCAACCACTTTTTATTTATGCTGTATTTATTATGAAATAATTTTTGAATTTTTATCTATTTATTTTTTAAATATTTATTTATCTTTAATTTTTATTTATTTTTTAAATCCTATTTATTATTTAATTTTTATTTATAAATTTTATTATTTTATTTATAATTTTTATTATTTTATTTTTAATTTTTATTATTTTATTTTTAATTTTTATTATTTCATTTTATTTTTACTTTTTATATTTTATTTATCCAAATTTAATATTGACTTTTTATTTATTTAATTTTAAATCATTTTTGTTTTTGTTTTGTTTATTTAATTTTTATATATTTAAATTTTTATCAAATTTAATATTGATTTTTTATTTATTTGTTTTTAATTCATATTTAATATTTATTTTTATTTATTTATTTTTCTCTAGTTTATTTATCATATTTAATTTTGATGTTCATTTATTTACTTGTAAATCATAACCGCTGTGCTGAACCAACAAACAATAATAATAGTAACAATATAGGCGGAAGCAAATCAGTACTAAAAAGGTATAGGCCTGACCCAAAAGTTAGGGTATCAGCCGACAGCTCATATGCTGTTTGGGAGCTTTCGCAACTGCGAAGAAGTATGAAAAATACAATGCAAGCAAAACTGTGGGCAGCTGCTGCGTGGCCGAACAGGCACCAACATATGTATGTATGTATGTATGTAATTACATATGTACGAATATTTATGTTATAAAACTTCTTTTATGTATTTTTATTTCGGACACTCGGACTGAAAACTTACCCGACAGAACTCCACGACGAAGGCCTTCATGATGTTGTTGCTGTTGGTGATGATGATGTTGATGATGATGATGATTTTAATGATGATGATAAAAATGATTGTTTATATACCTTATAGGGTATATTCTTTTGTTTGGTTGTTCACATACACACACATTGTCATAATTATTATTGTTTTGCACAGGGTTTTATGATGGCTTGTTATTATGTATGAGATTATATTTGCATTATTTATTTATTTATATATATTTTTTTTTAAATTATTGTGTTTCACGTTGGATATACCCTTTAAGGCCTAGGGCAATAATGGCCAACAAAGCAAAGCAAACCAAAAAAAATAGCGCAAAAAAAATAAGTGCCAAATTACAATTGATATTTCTCTTTACTTTTATCTTTTTCGTTACTTATTATTTTATATGTATGGCAACTAAATTGTTTTAATATATTGACGGCAAATGCAAATCTTTTTGCTTTTTATTTGGGCTTTTACCCCTTTTACTATTGCCTCTGTGTACAACTATTGTATGACCTTTTAATTTTAACAAACTTATTTTTGTCATACTATTATTCACAAACTTGCACTACACATCTTCACTAGCACTGGCACTGGCACTGCACTGCTGCTGATGCTGCTGATGCTGAGTGGAGACGGCGAACGATAGAAGCGGCAAACGAGAGAAGTGACGATTCTGGTACAAGAGCCTTGCGCGGCTCGGCACAGTGGTGCAAGAGTGATCTGCCCAGAGATGCACTGCACTTCACTGTTGTTGTTTTTTGGTTCTGCAGGCGGCAGACCAGAAATATAAAAAGGCTTCCGGCACGAAATAGTCGGCCTCCGCTGACTAACATGCGCCGGAATTGTGGAATTCAAATCCACTATAGGTGTAGAATTTTGTCTATCCGTATTATTTAATAGAAAATAATGACGGCTTAGACGAATTTTCACAATCTACATATGAGAAAAAATACGAAGTTAGGACCAATGTAAAATTTCATTATTTCATAGAAATAATTACCTTTACGTAGCAAGCGTAACGAGCTGGTGTATTTATTTTGCTCAAGGCAAAAAAGCATCGATGGATGCTGATGATAATAACAGATTATGTATTTCTTCTTTTCTGGTGATGCATGTGTTTTATATTTATTTTATTAAAAACACCATCAACCAAGAATGCATCCGTCTCTGATCGTAGTCAATAAGAAAAGAATGAGAGCTGTCGTTGCCAAAGTGACAAAGCTCGTCTCCTTCTCCTACGATCTTTCGCTAGACAATTCACCACGGAGGGAAATTTAATTTGCAGAGGTGTATTGTCCCTTTATCGTGCCATGGTTTGTGTCTTCGCTAACTTTGCGCGGCAAATTTAAAATCTCAAGAAGAAAGAGATTTTACGCCCAATTTTTTTATTTGCGACCATTACACCCACCAGATAATCTCACGAGTCATACAAAGGCAGATTAGATGGGAATTAGATTCGAATATCTTTCGCATGATACACTCCTAATTCTCTACCTTGTAGATTTTCTAGTAGATAAAAAGAATTACCAATTTTCTTCTTTATCCGACATTTTGAGAACTGATGTCCTAGCTTTTTATTATAATTCTGACTGAAATCACTAAGATGGAAATTCCGTTTAAATACTTCTTGGCCTTCTTTATAAATGACAGGATTGGATCGAAGATTGTATTGTCTGGCGTTACGCTCGTAGGCTTCTCTACTACATTTCTTAATGTCTTCTCGCAACAAAGCTAATTGATCACCTCTTTCTAAATATGGAGACTCCTCCAGCAAGGACAATTTTTTTAAGAGCTTGTAATCATCTCCGTGATTAATCATATTTACTCCAAATAATGCTTTGTAAGGGAAACAACCTATGGATTGATGAAGCGACGAACGTAAGGCACATGAAATACTTGGCAAATACATATCCCATTCAGTTTGATCTGACTTAAGATAAGCACGAATAGCGGCTAATAAGGAACGATTCACTCGCTCCGCTGCATTGCTCTGAGGCGAATATAATGCAGTAAAAACATGACGAATACCGAAATTTGTCATAAACGCTTCAAATTCGTTTGATTTAAATTGTGAACCATTATCTGATACTATAATTTCAGGAACTCCAAATTCGGCAAAGATCCTTTGTGACAAAAACTCAGTTATTAACGACGTAGTGAACTTTTTCAATGGACATAGCCAATGGTAGCGACTAAAATGGTCAAGAACTATTAGTAAACCAATGTTTCCTTTGCGACTTCGTGGATAAGGACCCAAGATATCTATATAAAGCTTTTGAAATGGTCGACTAGAGACGCTTTGCTCTCCCATAGGCGGACGTAGTGTCATATTTGGAGCTTTAGTTTGCTTACACATATCACACTGCCTAATATAGTCTCTAATGTCTTTTGATAAACCTGGCCAAAATAAATTACGACGCACTCTTTCGATCGTCTTTTGCATTCCACCATGTGCAGAGCTTAGACTATCATGTGCTTGACAAATCACAGCTTCTCGCAGTCTCTCCGGTACCCAAAGCTTCCAACAATGAGAATCTTGAAGATTATCTCCTGTTGATGGCTCCGTTCGTATGTATACGAATTTGTCTACAACTTTAAGATCTGGAAATTTTTCACCATGAGATTCAACTTTCAATTTTAGATCTAGATAATCAGGTTCGAGAAACGCTGACGATTCTAAATCAATTTCCGGTCCCACAAGTTCTAAACTATCTATATCACCTTCACCTATCCGTGACAACGCGTCAGGAATAATATGATCTTTTCCTTTCCGATGAGAAATTGTGAATTTAAAAGCCTGTAATCGAAAAATCCAACGAGCTAATCGACCAGATACATTTTGCTGTCTCATAAGCCAGACGAGGCTAGAATGATCAGTGATTATCTCAAAGGGCTGTAATTCAAGGTAACATCTGAATTTCTCTACTGCTAAAATGACGGCTAAACATTCTCGTTCCGTGACACTGTAGTTACGCTGAGATTTAGATAATTTCTTTGACATGTATGCTATAGGCTTTTCTTCTCCAGAAGTTGACAGTTGAATGAGCACCGCTCCAATTCCATAGTCACTAGCATCGCAATGCACATAAAATTTCCGACTAAAATCGGCATTTTGTAAAACCGGGGCTGATGTTAAAAGATTTTTTAACGTATCCATTGCAGACTGAGCTGCCGGGGTCCAATTAAAAGTTTTCTTAGTGGACAACACTTCAGTGATGGGAAAGGTTATTTCCGCAAAATTTTGTATGAAGCGCCGGTACCATCCGCAAACTCCAAGGAAACCTCGTACTTGTTTTAAGTTTTTGGGTGTGGGCCAATTTTGGACACAGGATATTTTCTCTGGATCTGGAGAAATTCCATCGCTTCCAATAACGTATCCTAAATAGTTTACTGTTGTAACACAAAATTTGCTTTTGAAATATTTAATGTGAGATTAGCCTTTTAAATTGATCAGCTATACGCACTAATACTGCCAAATGTGACTCAAAATCTCCTGAGACAATACACAAGTCATCAAGATAACCAAAAACACAATAACGTAAGTCTGGTGGAATTAAGTCATCCATCAATCGACACATTGTGGATGGAGCATTACATAACCCAAAAGGCATGACGGTAAACTGAAACAGCGAACGACCGGGAACAGTAAAAGCTGTTAACGGTTTGGCTTCATCAGACAACTCAATTTGCCAATAAGCGTCTTTAAGATCCAACTTCGTAATTAAGTTAGCCTTTGGTAAACGAGAAAATATTCCTTCAATGCTCTGTAGGGGATAAGCATCCTTTTTCGTTACTTCGTTAAGTTTTCGCGCATCAAGACATAATCGATCCTTATTTGGTTTCACCACAAGACGAATAGGTGAGCTCCATGCTGACTGCGACGGTTCAATGACTCCTAGCTCTAACATACGATCAATCTCCTTGTACATCAACTTCTCTACAGCTGGACTAATTGGATAGTTTCGTTGCTTCACCGCTTTAGCATCAGAAATATATATATGATGTTTAATTAACGCAGTTCGTCCGAGACCTTGCTTTTCGAAATTCGGAAATAATGCTTTGACCGCTTCCAGTTGACGAGATTGTAATTCGGACAATGGATAGTGATCTTCAAATTCGATATTTTCAGTTTCTTCTTCAGAAATAGAGCTAATAATTCCAGGTGCTAATGCAAAAATACGCCAAAAATCTATGCCAAGAATTAATCGCTGAGCTATAGAAGGTATGACATACAAGTCAATATCTTCTTGCTGCTTCTTATATTGCATGCTCACTCTCAGAATTCCGAGTACCTGATGTGGTTTGGCATCTGCGGTACGCACTTGCGATTTAATGGGTTTAAAATTTGGTAAATCAGAAAAATTTTCTAATGCTAGCGACGATCAATGCAACTAATGTTGGCTCCGGTGTCGAGCAAACCAAATTCGCTAAAGTTAGGAACGCGACTTTCGCGTAACTACGTCGATCCGACTCATTTTGAAAAACTGTGGAGATAACCAGTTTCTTTTGTTTCTTTATTTTTCTATAATATTTTCGCATACGTAAGGTATTACGACGGCTCTTAACTAAATGTGTTCTAAAAATTCTATCTCTTACTAAATTATAATTCCTTAATCTTTCATGGTAAGGTAAAAATCTTAACATCGTGCGTTCATCACCGATGTATCCTTCATTTTCTCTAATCTTAGGTTCAATTTTATTATCTATCTCTACTGTCGGGACATCCTTCCTGCATTGAATGCCCCGGAGTGACGGTTTTCCGACCTCTGTTTACAGGTTTGACAATTCGGCTTGTATA
Source organism: Drosophila sulfurigaster albostrigata (assembly GCF_023558435.1). Lineage (NCBI taxonomy): Eukaryota > Metazoa > Arthropoda > Insecta > Diptera > Drosophilidae > Drosophila > Drosophila sulfurigaster. Next base: position 77,307 of record NW_026909671.1, on the reverse strand, counting down.
CCTGAGGAGTACCGCATCCGTAACAAACAAGTAAGAAAGTTACAGTCGAGTGTGCTCGACTGTGAGATACCCGCTACCCATTTTTAATAAAGGCAAAATATTGCGGTATCATTTTCAAAATATACCGAAAATACTAAAAAAAAATACTAAAAATATACCAAATGGTATGTTTGGTATATCGATACAGCACACCATTCAAAATATACCATAGACGGCACAATGTACCAGATTGTCGGCCAAAGCAACTAAGAGCCCTAGTAAGTAGGCGTTTTTGCCCATACAAAAGTATTTCTTTAATAACTTCCACAATTTTTATCTGATCGCAACCAAATGTTCAGGAATCATAACTACTACAGTAATTATTGTATATACCAAAATTCGTAGCTCTAGCTTTATAATTACACTTGTTATTCGATTTTTGATTTGCGGGGCGGAAGTGGGCGTGGCAAAATTTGAAACAAACTTGATCTGCGTGCAAACATAACAAATGCTGTCGAAAAAAAATTATAGCTCTATCTCTTATAGTCTCTGAGATCTAGGTGTTCATACGGACGGACGGACAGACACACAGACACACAGACACACAGACGGACAGACGGACATGGCTATATCGTCTCGGCTGTTGACGCTGATCAAGAATATATATACTTTATAGGGTCGGAGATGCCTCCTTCTACCTGTTACATACATTTCCTGCCGGCACAAAGTTATAATACCCTTCTACCCTATGGGTAGCGGGTATAAAAACTCTACGCTCATTTAAGCAATTCTCCCAGATGTGTCCGGGGATTTCACAGTTCCAACAAACTAATTTAGAAGCAGTTCCTCGCTTTACTTCAGCTATCTCTGCCTCGACCTCAGAACTAGATTCTTCCTCGGGAGCAGTTTCTTCAACAGCATAAACTCGAGAAGTTTCTTTGGCCTTAAAGATACTGACCGATTTTTCCAACTTCCTGTAGAAAATTTTCGCGTTTTTGTACCAGACGACGTAAAGCGGATATAGAAGAGACTTTCTCAAACAATAACCTGTCTTTCATATCTGTTAGCAGATTACCTTGAATCATTTCCACGAATTCGTCTTCTGGAAAACTGACCGACAACTTATCCATAAGCTTACATATATTTTCATAAAACGAATCAAAAGATTCGCCAACTTTTTGTTTACGAGCTCTTACCTATTCTCGAAGTTCAGTGACAGAACGGCTCTCGCGATATTGCTCTCTTAACTCTTCACAAAACTCTTCCCAAGTGAAGGTTTGAACTCTTCTATGGAAACGCCAAAACCAACTACTGGCTTTTCCATTCAGTAATAAGTGAATATGTTTGTTCAATAATTGAAAATCATTGTTTAAGTTTTCTCGAGTGAGAATGTTCACTCTATACAAAAATCCTTCAACCGATAAACCTTCCGACGAACCATCAAAACGAACACCCCACTTTTGTAACATATCAGCAATTTTATGTGTAGTCAATAGTGGACCCAAATTGGTGTTACGTGAGCTTCTCTGGCTGGACGATAACCCTTCCACGGTTTGATCTGCTGCTGCTGCAGTTGCTACTATCAAACCTGAACTATTCATAGAAGCGATTACTCGACTCACCGTTTCTCTTACGATTGATTCTATATCTGGCTCTGGAGTTTGTATATTACGACGACCATTATTTGGCCTCGAAGGCTGTACTGGTCTAAATGGTCTTCCTCTTCTTCGAGGTGCATTTCCCCTTTCATAAGCAGGCACTTTTGGTCTGGCCCCCTGATTGTTGGGCGTACTACGAAGTGGAGGATTCCTCTCAGTACTTGTACTGTGTGATTGATCGATATTACTTCTCGCTTCTTCATCGGCAGCTGACAACGCTTGCGCGGCGTCAAATTGACGTTGCAATGAACGTGTAACGATTTGCGAGACTACGGGTGGATTTGGTTGCGTAGACAATTGCGATTGCTGTTTGGCATTAGGCGAATGATTTCCTACAACCACTTTCCATTCGTTATGACTAACCTTTTCAAACAACTTGGACACTCTTTAATACTTTTGATTCGATTTTCTAGACAATTTTTGTGAAACACATGACCACAATTAGTTATCGCACAAGGTTGCGTATCCGACATGTGTTCACTGCAAATAAGACAAATATTTTCAGCCGCTTCTGCTGGTGGCAGTGGCTGAGGTTCTTCAAAACTACGTGTAACGGGCATATTTCAAATTTAGATTTCCATCGACATTTTTGGGAGACATAAATAAAAGGAATTTAAACTTCGTTCCGACTCAACAGTGGAGGATTATTAATATGGGCTATTGAAACTAAACTTTGTCATTTTTGATACCTGATTACATCGAAGGCTTCTTCGTATTCTTCGGACAACGATACGCCTATGCATATACTATTGTATTCCAGAAGAAAGCGGAGTTACAATCGATCTTCATCAATGCGATACCAAAAAAGAGCAAAAGTTACTAGAAACTAATAAATTATTTGAACTATTAAGCAATCTCAATACCGATAATTTTGGTCGATAATATTCAAAGATTCAAATATTCGAATTCCGAAAATGTATAAAGAGGTATTACTTAAATTGCTCCAACAATTTATAAGACCTAGCGAAAACAAACGAGCTTGGTATTGAAGGATGTAAGGCTCGCGATAATCGATAACAGAATTACACAAGATAATCCTTAAAAGATGCAAAGTGCGATTCGGTCGAGTAATTTCACATACGTAAGATTAGTCAAAGTCCAGAATCGAAGACACTTTACTTCTGCCCTACTTCCATCAAAGTAGGCCAACAACAACCTGTATCGGATCTTCCGATGCTGTTATAAGTTTCACGATGCTAAAGTTGTTGCTGCCCCACGTTGGGCGCCAAAAATTTATGTGACGTTGGCAGTCTCACGTTGGGCTAGCCAACCATTTATGATGGCGTTGCCAGACCCACGATTGGGCGCCAAAAATTCCTAAGAATAGTCAGCCCGGATGTGAGAAGACGGTTGCAAATATCATTCACAACCATCTCGCGTGCAAGCATATAGCGGAGCGGGACCCATTGAACCCTTAGCTCTTTCGGGATTGTGGGGTGGGTTTTTGCTATGCTTTACACGAAGCCACGAAAACTTTATTATTATAGAGTCCCTCCTGATTCTAAAAAAAAAAATAAACACATGAGTCGATCCTCTTGTCAATAATCTAATCCGACTCGAATCTACAATACAACTCGATCGGAGTACTACCAATATCTAATAAACAAAACAAATGCAGGCACACTGTCGAAATTCGGACAAAATTTAAGAAAAGCAGGGGTGGTCTTATAAGATGTTAACTGCCACACCCTGGTCTATACCCACCCAACCATGGTCATAAGATGAAACGTTTTTATGACCCCAAAACTATTACAACTCCCCCTTTATTTTATGCTCCCATGTCTCCGGAAATCAGAACAAAATCTAGAATTTCATTATTAAAGTCCAATGACTCAAAGTTAACATCAGTATTTATTTATAACAAAAACAAAACCATTGGTTCAAATGAATTATAATTATGACGGTATAATTATTTCCATAATTTTTTTTATAGGGCAGTTATTTCAATCCAATACAATATTCTTTTTTATTAGCAACGGCGACTACCCATTTACAATAATAACTAAGAAAGAAGAAGATGTAAAAACTAATAATATTTAATAAACAATCAATAATTCATAAGCAAACAAATTTTGGCAACTATTTTTGGATGCGCGCTTTAGCAAACAGATTCATGAGGTTTTTCTATTAAATTTACTATTTTTACTTTAAAATCTTTATTTTCTCCTCAAATCGTTATTTTGTATTTTTAATATTTATTTTATTTTTATGGTATTGTGAAACATTTTTTTACTTAATTATTTTTAGATATTTATTTTTTTGTTTATTGATTTTTATTTCAACCACTTTTTATTTATGCTGTATTTATTATGAAATAATTTTTGAATTTTTATCTATTTATTTTTTAAATATTTATTTATCTTTAATTTTTATTTATTTTTTAAATCCTATTTATTATTTAATTTTTATTTATAAATTTTATTATTTTATTTATAATTTTTATTATTTTATTTTTAATTTTTATTATTTTATTTTTAATTTTTATTATTTCATTTTATTTTTACTTTTTATATTTTATTTATCCAAATTTAATATTGACTTTTTATTTATTTAATTTTAAATCATTTTTGTTTTTGTTTTGTTTATTTAATTTTTATATATTTAAATTTTTATCAAATTTAATATTGATTTTTTATTTATTTGTTTTTTAATTCATATTTAATATTTATTTTTTATTTATTTATTTTTCTCTAGTTTATTTATCATATTTAATTTTGATGTTCATTTATTTACTTGTAAATCATAACCGCTGTGCTGAACCAACAAACAATAATAATAGTAACAATATAGGCGGAAGCAAATCAGTACTAAAAAGGTATAGGCCTGACCCAAAAGTTAGGGTATCAGCCGACAGCTCATATGCTGTTTGGGAGCTTTCGCAACTGCGAAGAAGTATGAAAAATACAATGCAAGCAAAACTGTGGGCAGCTGCTGCGTGGCCGAACAGGCACCAACATATGTATGTATGTATGTATGTAATTACATATGTACGAATATTTATGTTATAAAACTTCTTTTATGTATTTTTATTTCGGACACTCGGACTGAAAACTTACCCGACAGAACTCCACGACGAAGGCCTTCATGATGTTGTTGCTGTTGGTGATGATGATGTTGATGATGATGATGATTTTAATGATGATGATAAAAATGATTGTTTATATACCTTATAGGGTATATTCTTTTGTTTGGTTGTTCACATACACACACATTGTCATAATTATTATTGTTTTGCACAGGGTTTTATGATGGCTTGTTATTATGTATAAGATTATATTTGCATTATTTATTTATTTATATATATTTTTTTAAATTATTGTGTTTCACGTTGGATATACCCTTTAAGGCCTAGGGCAATAATGGCCAACAAAGCAAAGCAAACCAAAAAATAGCGCAAAAAATAAGTGCCAAATTACAATTGATATTTCTCTTTACTTTTATCTTTTTCGTTACTTATTATTTTATATGTATGGCAACTAAATTGTTTTAATATATTGACGGCAAATGCAAATCTTTTTGCTTTTATTTGGGCTTTTACCCCTTTTACTATTGCCTCTGTGTACAACTATTGTATGACCTTTTAATTTTAACAAACTTATTTTTGTCATACTATTATTCACAAACTTGCACTACACATCTTCACTAGCACTGGCACTGGCACTGCACTGCTGCTGATGCTGCTGATGCTGAGTGGAGACGGCGAACGATAGAAGCGGCAAACGAGAGAAGTGACGATTCTGGTACAAGAGCCTTGCGCGGCTCGGCACAGTGGTGCAAGAGTGATCTGCCCAGAGATGCACTGCACTTCACTGTTGTTGTTTTTTTTTTGGTTCTGCAGGCGGCAGACCAGAAATATAAAAAGGCTTCCGGCACGAAATAGTCGGCCTCCGCTGACTAACATGCGCCGGAATTGTGGAATTCAAATCCACTATAGGTGTAGAATTTTGTCTATACGTATTATTTAATAGAAAATAATGACGGCTTAGACGAATTTTCACAATCTACATATGAGAAAAAATACGAAGTTAGGACCAATGTAAAATTTCATTATTTCATAGAAATAATTACCTTTACGTAGCAAGCGTAACGAGCTGGTGTATTTATTTTGCTCAAGGCAAAAAAGCATCGATGGATGCTGATGATAATAACAGATTATGTATTTCTTCTTTTCTGGTGATGCATGTGTTTTATATTTGTTTTATTAAAAACACCATCAACCAAGAATGCATCCGTCTCTGATCGTAGTCCAATAAGAAAAGAATGAGAGCTGTCGTTGCCAAAGTGACAAAGCTCGTCTCCTTCTCCTACGATCTTTCGCTAGACAATTCACCACGGAGGGAAATTTAATTTGCAGAGGTGTATTGTCCCTTTATCGTGCCATGGTTTGTGTCTTCGCTAACTTTGCGCGGCAAATTTAAAATCTCAAGAAGAAAGAGATTTTACGCCCAATTTTTTTATTTGCGACCATTACAAACACTTGTTATGCCTTTTCAGCTAGTTCAAATGTTACTTCTTAGTGTGTTATTAATTTATCCGTCCGTTCAGACCGGCTGCGCCAGTTATATATGTTTGACATATATATACATGAGTTGTATTTTCAATAAATAAGAATTTACACAGTGCTGTAGTGCTGAACTGGTTTATTCAGAGAATTGATACAAACTGAAGTTAAGCTGTGCAAGAAGTGCTATTTTATACTTGGATGTTGGCGGCAGCCAAACCGTCTGAGTTGTTTATAATTACGTTAGCATATTCTGACTTTGGAGTTGTGGTTAGTGTTTATATTGGGACTTGGGTTGAGATTCGTTATTGGTTTCAGTTGCAAGAGATTGCAAGCTTGGTTGTTTATGTTTACGTTAAAGAAGCTAGCAGTCCCAGTTTGGGTTATTAGTTTATAGTGGAAGCTTGAATGTTTATGTTTACATAATTGACGATCGCAATCCCGATCTAATGGAATGCTTTGTATGTGTTAGTGTTGGGTAAGTGGTAAGTGGTGACAAATGAGATGGGGAAGTGGTAAGTGGTGACAAATGTATAACTCCTCCATCGCCAGAATTTGAATTCTCCTGAATTCTTTTAAAATTAACATGAATATTATTAGGTCTTAATTTTATACACAAGTAAAATATTAATATTAATATAATAATTGCAAATGTAATTGAAATGCCATAACTTATTTTTTATGAAATTTTAACTCTGTGATTTCTTTTAAGTTTTCAAAGTTCTGTATTGAGAAGTGTTCAAAGTTTATTGTGTTTTTATAAGATTGGTTCAATAAGTTTGTTGGGTAAAAAAATCTATCATAAAATTCTATTTGTTCATTTGCAAAGTTTTCAGATAATATTTGAATTTTACAGTTAACAAATTGTATTAAGTAGTTTCCATTTAATGTAATATTTCTTTGATCGCAATTTTGTTTTAATTTTTCGTTTTTACTGTTTCTTACAATTATTGTTTCATCATCTATTTGTTCTATACTGGATTTATTGTTGAATTTGAATTTACAATTGTTGTTTATTGTGCAGCTTTTACTTAATGTTAGTTCCTTAAAATTAAATTTTCTTTATAATCGTATATTTTATTACAAATTTGAGTAATTAGTAAATTTTCTTGATCAATTTGAATATTGTTGCTGTTAGGTATTGCAGTTATGAGTTTGATGTCTGTTTTTACAAAGTTTTTGGGTATCTTGATTGCCATGACAATTGCGTTGTTTTTGTATTTTAATATGCCCATTCTGATTAATTTAATTTTGTAAAATCTATTTTAAATTTATTTATTTCGTCTTTTGATAATATTTCTGGTAAAATATATTGTTTTTGCTGATGCAATGGTTTCTTGAATATAATTTAATTTTTCTTCAATATTTTTAAAGTTCTCATTTGATCATTGAATAATATGTTTTTATTGTTTCTTTTGTTTGGTTATTCATTTTGGCTGAAAGAAGTTCTATCATATTTCTGTCTTGATGGATTATGCCTGCTAGTGTGTTAATAGTATTATTAAAATGGTTGTTAATGTGAATTTGTTGGTTTAAGTTAGTAATTGCATTGTGATTATTTTGATCTATTATATTTAAGTGTTCTATAATTTCTTCCCTGTCCTCATTGTTCATAATGCCAAATAGCCATTTATGTACGGTGCCTATTCCATTAAAAATACCTCTTTCTGTTCGTGTTGATGGAGTGATAGAACTTACTTTTGCCCTTAGTAATTCTATTTCATCAATTAATGTTTCCTTATTTGCTATTTCGATATTCTTTATATTGTCGTATATTTTATTGATTATTATAGTGATTTGATTAATGTCAATAATGTGCAAAATTATAATAGTTTCATTTACAATTTCTGTAGAATACATATGTATAGGGACATATCCTGCCTCCTCTTGAATTGGGACCACATGCAGTCTAGCATGTGTCATTGATACAATCATTACAGTGATTAATAAAATATTCTGAAAGTGCGAGTAAAAGAAAAAAATGTATATATATATATGTATTTATTACTAAAACTGTTAATGTATATGTGCATGTATTTTAATTTTGTTCCATTTTTAATGGTCTTTTGATATTACATGGATGAATATCTTCTAGTTTGGCGTATCTAAAATACGGCTCATCTTTATGTCTTAATCTTTTGTAATTTTTAATTGGTCCTTCCTCTCTTTTTTCTTCATACTGTTCTCTTTCTTCATTTAGTTTTGTTATGATTTTTTCTTTGTTAGCGCTTATTATTTCTTTAAGGTCTTGTGAGTTCTTTGTATTTTTAGCTTCGTTTGGGGAGCATTTTATAGTTGTGTGATACCTATTATTGTAAGTGTTAACAGCAATTTGAATTTTTGATTCTATCGAGATGTCTTCATCTATGCTATTGACAATTTCTATTAACGTGGAGTGAAGTCTTTCAATGTCTGCGTTACCTGTGTGCGAGTTTGGTTTTGTTAAATGTAGCTCGACTTTTTCTTTATTTAAGAAACTTTGAATCTGTTCTGATCTAAATTCATTATCCATAATAATTTTGTTGGGCTTGCCAAATTTTGTGAATTGCTCTATTATAATTTGCAATTTTGCCCTCAATTCCTATCTTTTATATTGTATGCAGCTACGAATTTTGTAAGTTTATCTATGATTGTAACAAATGATCGGTGTTTGATATGGAAAATGTCTATATGAATTATTTCATTTTTCTCTTGAGGAGTTTCTGTGATATTGAATTTTGCTTTGATCGGTTTCCTGTCATACTTAATTTCTCTACATTTTGTGCAGTTGGATATAACTAAGTTAATGTGCTCTCTAAGTTTTGGATAATAAATTTTGTCTTTCAAATTATAAAATGTCTCGTTCATGCCACTATGTAGGGATTCTTTTGTGTGATATAAAGCTATTTGTTTGTGGAGTTCCTGTTCGTCATTTATGTCTACTGCTCGTTTTGTACATTTTAAGAATTTTATATTTTTCGTGTCTTTAAAACTGTCTATTATAATACATTGTACTTTATAGTAAATGGAATCTGGTACTTCTGAATATATGCCAATAGTTCCCCTATTAATATTGTTTAAGAGTTTCTGTTCTATTTCTAAATTGTCGCCTGCTGGATTAATTTCAATAATTTTTCTGCCTTTATTTTTAATTATACTGTCTGTTGCTAAATATGTGATAATGATTTGAGTCATCTGTTATATAAAAATCTATTGGTTCGTTCTCGTTTGCTGAGTGAATTGTGTCTGTCAATGCTAAATTTGATTCATTAATATTTTCTTTGTCTATAAGCGGGGCTGTTTCCTGCCTACTGAGGAAATCCGCTACTTTGTTATTTTTTCCTTTTAAATATTTGATATCACAATCAAATTCTTGTAGTTTCAATATCCACCTTTGATGTTTGTCCTTGAGGTCTTTCCCTTTGTATTTTTTATTTAGATACATAATTGGTTGGTGATCAGTTATAATTGTAAATTGTGTGCCATATAGGTAATGCCTAAAGTAGTCTACGGCATACACAATTGCCAGAAATTCTTTATCTGTAGCGCTGTATTGCTTTTCGTGTTTGTTTAGGGTCCTAGATACGAATGCTATTGGCTGAGTTTGCTGTGATAACACTGCTCCTATTGCAAAATCACTCGCATCTGTCGTTAATGTAAAAGGTTTATCGAATTCTGGGAATTTCAAAATTGGATGTGAGCTTATAAGTTCTTTTAAATTTTCAAAAGAATCTATAAATTCTGGGTCATTTTTATTAATATTATTTCCTTTTTGTAAATATTTGATCATAGGGTATGCAATTCTTGAGTAATCTTTTATGAACTTTCTATAAAAACCAGTCATGCCTAAAAAACCTTTTAGTTGTTTTTCTGTTTTTGGGATTGGAATAGCTAAAATATCTTGTATCTTTTTTGGATTTGGTCGAATTCCGTCTTTACTGAGTACATGTCCTAAAAATTCTGTATCTTGTTTCATAAATGAGCATTTATTTACTTGTATTTTTAATCTATGTTCTTGGAGTTTTTTAAAAAATTTTTCTAAAGCATGTTTGTGTTCTTCGAGCGTTGTTGAGAATATTAAAATGTTGTCTAAGTAGACTACACATATTTTGTTTATGTAATCTCTTAAAACATCATTCATTAATCTTTGAAAAGTTGCTGGTGCGTTTTTAGTCCGAATGGCATTCTAACGTATTCATAAAGTCCTAATGGTGAAACAAATGCTGTCTTCTCTATGTCTTCTTCAGCCATCAAGATTTGATGATAACCTTTTGCTAAGTCCAATGTACTGAAATATTGAGCCCTACCAAGTTTGTCTAATATTGAGTCCATGAGAGGTAACGGATATTTGTCTGGTATTGTTACATGATTTAATCGACGATAGTCTACACATAATCTATATTTTTGTACTCCTGAATTATCTATTTTCTTTGGCACCATGCATATAGGTGAGCTGTATTTACTTCTGCTTTTTCTTATTATGCCGTTTCTTTCCATTTCTAAAATTTGTTTTCGAATTTCTTCTTCATATTTTGGAGAACACCTGTAAATTTTTGAATTGATCGGTTGGTCCGTTATTGTTCTTATATTGTGTACTACTGTATTTGTATTTGTCAATTGGTCGCCTTCTTTATAGTATAACTTGTTAAATCTTTTGTTTAGATTGGTAATAATTTCTTTTTCTTCTAAATTTAAATCTGTTAAATTAAAGCTTTCAATTTCACTTACTTCCAAAACACAAGCCTCTTCAGGATGCTTGGAATGGAATGGAATTTCAGCATCATTTATCAGTTTAATTGTTTTCTTCTTGAAATCAATAAATTGAACGTTTCTTTGGATGAAGTCCATACCCAATAGAAAATCATATGATTTATCCAGGGGTAAAGCCACCCATCTTGAACGAACTTGTGGAGAATATTGAAATTCTCTTGGTGCTTCTGTCATAACTAAGTAATTATTAGTTTCAAACTTTGAATTAATTGTATGAATTGTTTTGAATATTTTTCAATTATTTTGTACAAATTTTCCTGCACTCTATTTGTGTTTAATATACTAATTGTGGATCCAGTATCTAACAAAAAAGTAAATTTACAATCTTCAATTGTTCCTTCTATTAAAATTTTTCTTTCATCCGAGGCTACTGGGTAAAAAAATCTTTAGGGATTTCACTTGTTGTACTTTTATTATCCTCATCAATTATATTATCAACACTCATTGCCTCTGGGGGATTCTGTCTAACATTTTGACTTTCATTTTTATTGTAATTATTATTTGGATATTGATGTGGATTATTGTTAGTATTCTGATTTTGTTGATTATTGTTATAGTTATGATTGTATTGTGGATTAGTATTGTTATTCCTATTTTGTTGTTGATTGTTATATTGTCTCCTAGTATTTTGACTTTTTGGAAAATTGCCATTATTATTGTTGTTTTATTATTATTATTGTTGTTATTATTATTATTATTGTTATTATTATTATTATTTCTTTGATCAATATTGTTATCTGAGTCATTCTCGGTGTTTTTACGAATTAACAATCTTTGATTTAAATTTCCAAAATTTAGACCGATATATTTAGCAATTTCATTTCTAACCATTTGCACTGTTGTTAATGGCATTAGCGAGACTGCCATGGAGCCTGCAGCTAATTCTTTTATTCGTTGAATCAATAGTGAACTTAATATATTTACTAAGCTTTCATTATTTTCAAATACAGCAAAGTCTGTTATTTCTTCCACTATGTACCTTACCTTAATATCTAAATCTTTAATAGATGTCACTCTGAGATTGTTGATCTTCCTAGTCAAACCCATTTGGTCCATTCTTGGCCGGTAATGATGTCGCAATTTCTCCTTACATTCCTCCCACGTTGTCGGTGTGTTGATGGTGAGAACTGTTCTTGCCTGTCCTTGAATCTTCGTGTTGAATATAACGCTGAAAACCTGATCCGCATCATCTGCATATTCCTGCATAATCTGGTCCACTGAAGCAATGAATCCATGGAGAGTACCATCTTGTCCAGTAAATGTTGGAAGATATCGAGTTTCCTTTTCAATCTGGTTTCTAGCTCTTGTTCTTGAGTTCGCATTTGGTAGTTGCATTTGTTGAACAACAATTTGAGTGAGAGCCTGAATGCAATTCTGCATTTCGTTTATATTTTCGTTTTCCATTTTAAAGTTTATATATATTTTTTTTTTTTTAGATTTGTTAGTTTAGTTGCACAATTATGACTTTGTCCCTTTTATGCCACTATTGTTTTACACTTTTTCACTTTTGGCGATAATTGTTATGCCTTTTCAGCTAAGTTCAAATATCACTTCTTAGTGTGTGTTTTGTTTTTTGTTTTAACTTTTCACTTTCGATAACACTTGTTATGCCTTTTCAGCTAGTTCAAATGTTACTTCATAGTGTGTTATTAATTTATCCGTCCGTTCAGACCGGCTGCGCCAGTTATATATGTTTGACATATATATACATGAGTTGTATTTTCAATAAATAAGAATTTACACAGTGCTGTAGTGCTGAACTGGTTTATTCAGAGAATTGATACAAACTGAAGTTAAGCTGTGCAAGAAGTGCTATTTTATACTTGGATGTTGGCGGCAGCCAAACCGTCTGAGTTGTTTATAATTACGTTAGCATATTCTGACTTTGGAGTTGTGGTTAGTGTTTATATTGGGACTTGGGTTGAGATTCGTTATTGGTTTCAGTTGCAAGAGATTGCAAGCTTGGTTGTTTATGTTTACGTTAAAGAAGCTAGCAGTCCCAGTTTGGGTTATTAGTTTATAGTGGAAGCTTGAATGTTTATGTTTACATAATTGACGATCGCAATCCCGATCTAATGGAATGCTTTGTATGTGTTAGTGTTGGGTAAGTGGTAAGTGGTGACAAATGAGATGGGGAAGTGGTAAGTGGTGACAAATGTATAACTTGCGCTAGCTGCTTGTTAGTGAGGCAACTGCACGTTGCAAAACTTCATATGCATACACATACTAATATAGGCGAGCATGTAGATACATACACGCATACATAGAAACGAAAGCAGAGCGCAACGAAATACGTCCGTGCTCATCGCTCCGCATTTGATCTGCGACTGAACTCAGCGCTGCGCGCTGCATGATACAATAACACAAGGTAGTCTCGTCGGCAAAAGCTATCCGTTATCTATACCATACATAAGTGCGAGTGAAACGACTGCGCCTAGTGAGTGCGAAAGAATCGACAGTAGAGCTTTGTGATTAACCCTTAAATGGCGCATATGGTTTAATTGTTCCACTGTATTAAAAAGAGTTGAAATGTTTTTATAATTTAATTTTTTTACAGTTTAGAAATTGATAGTAATCGTTATTTTTGTTTTTGATTACTAATTATTTTGTTCAGGTTTTTAATTCTATCATAAAGTTCAAATATATATATAATATAATTGCAATCTGACATTTTTGCCTTGCGCAAGGTTTAATATTTAGAGAAAAGATCGTCCGCATACAACCTTTCCCCCTCAACAAGCACGAGCGCACTGAGCGATAACGGCTCGAAGCCGAACGAAAAGGCACACGACGAGACTACCTTGTATAATTGTATCATGGCGTGCTGCGTTAGAACTTCGAATTTTCGAATGAGCCGAAGAGGCTCGGTGTTCGAATCGCAGCGCACGGCCCGACCATGATACAATTATAGAAGGTAGTCTCGTCGGAAAAAGCACAACCTCTATAATCATACAAATGAGTGCGAGTGAAAGAGTCTCAGCACAGCAGTGTGAGCGAGACGACAATGAAATGCGCATTAACCCTTAGACGATGATATCAATATTTACATATTTTGAAGCTGATATTAATGTCTCCTTGACATATTTTTAAAATATAAATTGGTAATGAACAATATTAATAATATATATGAGAATTCTCTAATTCTCTAAATGTTTTAATTCTATCCGTGTCTACGGCATACATTGCAAAATGTCATTTTGCACAAGGGTTAATTGCAGAAAAATTCGTCCGCAGACAACCTCTTGCGTCGAAAAACGAATGCGTACTGACGAAAGCTTTTGCCGACGAGACTACCTTCTATAATTGTATCATGGGCCCGACTGGGGTTGCAATAATAGTGTTTTTGATAATAAAAAAAATTGTACTGGGCGAAGCATCTATGTATTGTATGGTTAGTGCTTGGAACTTTTTCACGCAGCGGCAAACGACTTGGGTAAAGTTCGAACAGCTGTGTTCAAGCTTTAAAAGCTCGATAGCTTCAAAAGCTTGCAAATTTTCCACGCACGTGGTTATTTTTGCACTTGGAAAAACTCGATTTTTCACAATTTTAAGAGTGCCAATGTCACTGAAATATTCGCACTTTGTTGCATTTATGCTCCCACACAGGGAACTCTAATTCCGTCTCTGTCGGTAGTGTTTTTGCAGGTTTTTATGGTTCTCACACGGAGCACACACGGAGCACACACGGAGGCACGTCTGTTCAGTTCAAAACCTATACATGGTGAGCAGTGTGTGCTCATCACGTATATATGTATTGGATGCATATATTTCAGTTTGCATAATAGGTAATAACTATGTTATTACAAAAAGTCTCATCCGATATCAATTCGCTCGCTCTCGCAGTCGCAGTCGGACGTGTTTTTTTCTTCCCTCTTAAACTTTGTGATTTTTCATTGAATTTCATATTTATTTACAATTAATTTAACATTAATTTTACTCTCTCACTTGTGTTTAACTACAGATCGTTAAATCGCTGTGTGCTTTCTTGTATTTATATATAAAATATAACAACAAATTGTGTGGTCAAACATTGCTTTGATTTGTTAGCAAAACAATTCTGTTTTCATTGCCGCTGCAGTTTGATTTTGTATTTTTGTTTACTTTCGCGCTCTTCTTTTTTCACTTGCTATTCTTTGCGCTCAACGCTGTTACAATAGTTAACTCTCCCTCTCTTGGTGTTGTTGTTGGCTATCGTCTATCTTGCGTCTCGCTCGACCCGCGCTTTACTCTCAGTGCTTGTGCTTTGTGCTCTCAACGCTCTTTAGAATAGTAACTCTCCCTCTCTTGGTGTTGTAGTTGGCTATCGTTCTTCCTATCTTGCGTCTCGCTCGACCTGTGCATACTCTCTGTGTCTTGTGCTCTTCGTAAGTACAGATCATATTAGTTTGCAATTAATTTATCTATTTTGATTTATTTCTTTTCTTCTTTTAAATTTTTTAATTGGTTTAATAATCTTTGTTTTAGCAATAGGTTAGTCTGTTATAACAAGAAATGCTGGGTGCCAGTTGGTGCCAAAATGGGTTTTGTTTGTTGCTGGTTATGCGACAACGTTGCACATGAAAAATGTGCTGGCTTTAACGGCCGTATTGTGGATTTGATTTCGGCCAAGTCAGGATAGACTTGTGAATACTGTAGGGACTCTGAACGCGATATTGCTGGGTTTATACGGCAGACGCAAACTGGTTTTAAAGATATATTGGCGGGCTTTAAAAACCTCTCCGATAGCTTTTCTGCCTTGGATTCTGGGTTTAAGAGTATGAAGCTCTTGACCGAGTCTCCGAAGCGTAAAAAGGCCAATACGCGTCTGTCGATTACCCCAATCGAGCTTTCTGTCTCAGTGGATGTTCCAAGTCGTTAACTCGAAGCGTAGATCCGCGTCATCACCAGCATTTATGTCTTTGGAGAATATGACGGTATCTAATGGTCATGATGTTGCCGATTTATTTGCGGACTTTTTCCAAACGACATATTCTGTCCCAAGTTCTCAAAATTCCTTTTCTTATCCTTATTAGTTAAATTCATCTAATTGTATTTTTGGTCCTTTAATTACTGAAAGCTCTATTTTAACGGAACTATTGGCTATAAAACCTGTTTTTACGGCAGGTCCGGATGGAGTACCCAGTTGTGTGCTAAGGTATTGTGCTGGTAGTATCTGTAAACCGCTTTTTAAATTGTTTGAATTATCCGTTAACTCATGTTCTTTTCCTAAAATCTGGAAAAAATCATACATTATACCTATCCTAAAAAAAGGGAGTAAATCTAAAGTTCAAAATTATCGCGGTATATCTAAATTGTCTGCGATTCCGAAAGCATTTGAAAAAATTATAACTTCTCAACTGCAACATCTGTGTAAATCTATAATTTCACCTTACCAACATGGGTTTGTGAAGTCTAGATCCACTTCTACTAACTTATTGGAGTTCTCTTCTATTGTAATTAAAGGATTCGAAAAAAGAATGCAAACGAATTTCATTTACAGTGATTTTAGTAAGGCTTTTGACTCTGTTAATCATCACCTCTTACTGTGTAAGCTTAATGCTTTAGGGTTTCCTCATAGACTAATTGAGTGGATATCCTCATACCTTTCCAACAGAATTCAGAATGTTTATTATAATGGTTTTGAATCTAAATGTGTCCAAGTCACTTCTGGTGTGCCCCAGGGCAGTCATTTGGGTCCTCTATTGTTCACTTTGTTCATAAATGATCTTCCTTCTGTTATTGAGCATTCCCGTGTACCTATGTACGCCGATGACGTTAAGCTTTGCCTGACATTTAATGATAGTCATGCGAGCTCACTGTTACAATATGACCTTAATCGTCTAGAATCTTGGTGCAGAGTAAATATGTTACATCTCAACTGCAATAAGTGTAAGTTTATGACCTTTTGTAGGGGTTCTTCCCAGTTAAATAACTATATGTTATATGATACTCCTCTTGAGCGAATTGAAGGTGTGAATGACTTAGGGGTTCTGCTTGATGCAAAACTAAAATTCGATAAACATATTCTATCTGCTGTAAATAGGGCCATGGGTGTTCTGGGATTTATAAAACGCTGGTCGAAAGAGTTCAATGATCCCTACATCACTAAGACTTTATACGTCTCACTGGTTCGTCCTATCCTTGAGTACGGATCTCTTGTCTGGAATCCCCAGTATAGGGTTTATCAAGATAGGATTGAATCGGTGCAGAAACAATTCTTATTTTTTGCTCTTCGTAGTTTAAATTGGAATCCTAATATTAGATTACCACCGTATCGCAGTAGACTTTTATTATTAAACCTTCCTTCTCTTTCTGACCGCAGAACTATGCAAGGTGTTGATTTTATACAGAGACTAATTAATGGTGAAATAGACTCTTTGGAGCTGTTAAGCCAAAATAGTTTTGCAGTTCCTGTCAGGATCACTAGGAATTTTCTTCCTCTTCTCATTTCACGTAGATCTACTAACTTTGCTTGCCATAATCCCTTCCGTATTCTGTGTGTGAACTATAATAATCTCAATAACGTAGTTTGCTCTAGTAAATCTATTCCTATGCTTAAAACCTTATTATTAGCTTATTTATCGAGTATTTAATTGTTATTTATCTTATTATACAAGTTAACGTGCCGAACAATACTGACGTCACAAATAGTCAGGCTTGGGACACTAACTTGCGAATCGTCGAAAGAGAGGTGCAAGTTAACGTGCCGAGCAATACTGACGTCACAAATAGTCAGGCTTGAGACACTAACTTGAGAGTCGTCGAAAGAGAGGTGCATATGGAGCTTTGGTGAGCGACGGCTGCGGCCCAAATGCACTCGATCGCCGATCTAGAGCTTGAAAGCTGAGAGTGCAGAACTTTGTGAGATTAGTTTTAAGTTATGCTAGTTAGATTAGATCTGAAGCTCAAGCTCTCAAGAGCAAGAACCACAAAAAATGAAAGAATAAATAATTAAAACATAATTATATTAACTGGCGCCCAACGGCAAAAAGACCTGCAAAAAAAAAAAAAAGAAGAAAACACGAAGCAGCATAGGTAGCTGCAATATTCACTGCCGGACAGCAGAGCTGGATAACTTCACCAAATCCGCAATTGCTGTACCAACTGCTGGACACGTGCGTGTCCACACATAACCAGAAAAGCTGACATCAGTGCTTGCCCAAACCCAGCATCGGAAAGCGAAGTTAAAAGCTAGCAGAGAAAAGAATTTGGATAACTAAAAGAAAACTGAAAAACATGTAAGTGAGAAGTTCATTTTTATTAAAAGCGAAATTTGCTCATTACGGTGTTTACATAAGCGAAAGCTCAATAAAGAGCGCACTCCAATTTTTCATATATGCCGACATTTGCATAAGCTAAAGCTTATGCAACTTATTTGATTCTTTTGAATTTATTCCTATACTATGCTGTTCAATAAATAAATAAATAAATAAAAAGTGACTATTCCATCTTTACACTTATTTAAATTTTTACACAAGTAAAAGCTTATGCCGCACAATAAATAAAACGAAATCCATATCGTTACATATCTATTGCCTTTTTTCAATTAAATATTGTTTATGCATTTATTAGTATTTAGATAAGCTTATTCCGCAACTTATGTAAATAAAAAAGCTCCTTTCCACATGTCTAGCGACGAAGAACTTATCGAAAGTTACAAAGAAACTTTAGTGCACAATCGCAATCACAACCCAGTTAACCAAATTACTTCGTACAGAAACAATATCATTCAACCATCTAGAATGGACGCGACTACTCTTCGGGCCATGGAAGAATCCATTAATACTGCTTTAGAGACAAAAATAGAATTTGAGGAGAAAATCAATAAACTTACCCAACAATTAAATTCATTTAAAACAAATACTCCTAAAATAGAGGTCTATCAAGAGATCACTATTTCTAATGATGTTATATGCAATGAACCCCTCGATATTGTAAAATCTGTTTGTGAATTCGATGGAAAACAAGAAAATTATGTTTCTTGGAGACAATCCGCAATCGCAGCGTACAAGGTGTTTGAGCCTTATAATGGCAGCAGCAGGCATTATCAAGCAGTTGCCATACTTAGAAATAAAGTCAGGGGACCAGCTGATGCCGTGCTTGCCTCTTTTAACACCGTGTTAAATTTTAAGGCGATTATGGCAAGGTTAGACTTTACTTATTCAGATAAAACA
This sequence comes from Drosophila sulfurigaster albostrigata, assembly GCF_023558435.1. NCBI lineage: Eukaryota > Metazoa > Arthropoda > Insecta > Diptera > Drosophilidae > Drosophila > Drosophila sulfurigaster. Next base: position 58,267 of record NW_026909671.1, on the reverse strand, counting down.
CCAGTACATGTTATCCAACAAGAGCTAAGTTTACTACGGCAGGGCGAGATGCCTTTACTGAAATACTACGATGAAATAGAGAAAAAGCTAACGTTACTGATTAATAAAACTATTATGTCACATGATGCTACGGCCGCTGCCGTACTTAATGAAAAATACAGAGGGACGCCCTTCATACATTTGTGTCTGGGCTTAGGAAAAGTCTAAGAATGGCAGTTTTCCCATCACAGCCCCAAGATTTGCCAACAGCGTTGGCCTTTGCTCAGGAGGCAGAATCGAGCAATGAAAGGAGCATTTTTGCTGCTAACTTCGCGAAACACAATGAAGAGCGAATGCAGAAAAGTGCGAGTCAGCGTTCAAACGGCTGGCGCCATCAGTCTCAACATAATTCTGAGAGTCAAACGAATGAGGGCTCGAGAAGGAACCCTCACTTCACAAAAACCCAAACACCAGATCATAGGATGGGTGCTTTAAGCAACAAGGTTCGAACGCAAGTCGATCAAAATCAGACTGCTTCATTGCCTGAGCCTATGGAAGTCGACACTTCTTCTCGATACAGACAACCGACTAAATGGCAAAACACCAACAGTCAGGGTGCTGCAAAATCCGGGAGGACTCAAAAGGTTCATGCCACCACCCATGAGCACGAATATGAAACAACAGCTAGAACCGCAGTCGCTCAGGCCGAGGATGAGCTGTCAGATGGAGAAGCATGCAATTTTTTAGGGAGAAGTCCCTGTTACCGTACATCGTACGAACAGTAGCAGGGCAAACCATAAAACTCTTGGTGGATACAGGGGCCTCCAAAAACTACATTAAGCCACTTCCGGGCTTGAAGCATATCATCCCTGTAGAAAACGAATTCCAAGTAACATCCATCCACGGAAGCACAAAAATTACTCATAAGTGCTTGGTATCACTTTTCAAGTTAAAACATATTTCTTTATACTTGATACACTTAAGGCATTCGACGCAATAATCGGCTTAGACCTTTTAAAAAAATGCCAAGCAAACATTAATTTGATTCAAAATATAATTTCAACAGAGTATACCTCTGAGCCCCTCCTTTTTGCGAGATCTCAAAATGTGAATCTTATTCATATAGATGACGCTGATGTACCATGTGCTATCAGGCCATTCTTTAACTCAATGATAAAGGATCATATCAAAACATTCGCAGACCCTTGTGTGGCCTTACCATATAACGTTAATATTATTGCTACAATCAGAACAGACGGAGTGCCAGTGTACTCAAAACTATATCCACATCCCAGGGGCGTATCTGATTTTGTTAATGCAGAAGTTCAACAACTTTTAGCGAATGGCATTATTAGGCCTTCAAGATCGCCTTACAATAACCCCACTTGGGTGGTCGATAAAAAAGGGACTGATGAAAATGGGCCTAGGAAAAAAAGGCTTGTTATTGATTTTAGAAAACTGAATCAAAATACTGTAGATGACAAGTATCCAATCCCTACAATTTCGACAATACTATCGAATATGGGCAATGCTACATTTTTTACAACTCTGGATTTGAAGTCCGGATTTCATCAAATTGAGCTTGCCGAAAAAGATAGAGAAAAAACAGCTTTCTCCGTGAACAACGGAAAATATGAATTTTGCAGGCTCCCTTTTGGGCTGAAAAATGCCCCAAGTATTTTTCAGAGAGCCATTGATGATGTTTTAAGAGAACAAATTGGGAAGAGTTGCTATGTCTACGTAGATGATGTTATAATCTTCTCGGAAACAAAGGAACAACATATTAGGGACATCGAATGGGTCCTCAAAAGTCTTCATGATGCGGGCATGAGAGTATCACAAGAAAAATCTAAGTTTTTCAAAAAAGAAGTAGAATATCTAGGATTCATCGTGTCTAGGGGAGGAATAAAAACCGCACCTGAAAAGGTTCAGGCAATAAAAGCGTTCCCGACCCCAACCACCCTATTCGACCTCAGATCATTCTTGGGTCTTTCCAGCTATTATCGCTGCTTTATCAAAGATTATGCTTCCATAGCCAAGCCCCTCACGGAGCTACTGAAAGGCGAGAATGGCAAGATCTCAAAGAATCACTCTAGGAAAGTGAAAATAGAGCTGAAGCAAAATCATCAAGAGACTTTTGAAAAACTTAGAAACATACTTGCGTCGGAGGACGTCATGTTAGCATACCCTGACTTTAAAAAGCCTTTTGATTTGACAACAGATGCTTCGGGCTTCGGCCTCGGGGCCGTATTGTCACAAAATGGACGACCCATTACAATGATATCACGAACACTACGCGACAACGAACTAAGCTATGCGACAAACGAGAGAGAACTCTTAGCTATAGTTTGGTCATTAAAAAATCTCCGTAATTATCTTTACGGGTGAAAACCTTGAACATTTTCACAGATCATCAGCCGTTGACGTTTGCGGTATCCGATAAGAACCCAAACTCAAAGATGAAGCGCTGGAAAGCATTTATCGACGAACACGGAGCGAAGTTGATCTATAAACCTGGCAGAGAAAATCATGTAGCTGATGCACTGTCACGGCAACATTTGAATGCACTGGACAATGAGCCAGAATCAGACGTTGCGACCATCCATAGTGAGGAATCTCTAACTTACACGATTGAAGTAACTGACAAACCGGTCAATTGTTTCAAAAACCAAATTGTTATTAAAGAAGCTGAAACGACCTCAGTAAAAACAAGAATCTTATTTAGAGATAAGACCAGGCACATCATAGAGGTTTCCGAAAGGAAAGAACTTCACCAAATACTTGTGGATGCAGTAAATGCAAATGTTGTCAACGCTATACATTGCACATTGCCAGTATTGGCCTTTATCCAACATAGGCTAGTAGAGGCGTTTCCTTCTACAACGTTTCGATATTCGAAAGACTTAGTAATTGACGTCCTAAACGATACGGAACAAAGAGAAATTGTCACAGCTGAGCATAATCGAGCTCACCGTGCAGCCCAGGAAAACGTGAAACAAATCCTTTGCGACTATTTCTTTCCAAAAATGTCTCGTCTTGCAATGGAGATTGCTGCTAACTGCAGAACTTGTTCTGTAGCTAAATATAATAGGCACCCACAAAAGCAAAATATTGCCAGCACCCCGATCCCAACTTTTGCGGGAGAAATCCTACATCTAGATATATTTAATACGGACAGAACATATTTTTTAACGTGTGTGGACAAATTTTCCAAATTTGCTGTTGTCCAGCCCATACCTTCTAGAAGTACTATTGACATAAAGGGACCTATTTTACAGTTGGTAAATCTCTTTCCTAAAACAAATACAATTTACTGCGATAATGAAAAATCATTAAATTCAGAAACCATTAGGACCACCTTAATGAACCATTTTGAAATAAGTGTGGTGAACGCACCACCATTGCACAGCACTTCTAATGGCCAGGTAGAACGATTTCACAGTACCTTGGGGGAAATTGCACGTTGTCTAAAGATTGAAAATAATTTAAGCGACACAGTGGAGACTATCCTTTTGGCCACGATACAGTACAATAGGACCTTTCATTCAGTAACTAAAGAGAAACCGATTGAGATTATTCATTCAACTCCCATCGACTTTCAAAACAAAATAATGCAAAATTTACAAACCGCTCAAGAAAGAAAATTACAACAAGTTAATAAAGATCGAGTTTACAAGGAGTATTGCGTGGGCGATAAGGTTTTTTTGAAGAGGAATAAGAGACTGGGAAATAAATTATCTCCTTTATGCTCTGAAGAGGTAGTGGAAGCCGACTTAGGAACGACGGTTCTAATTAAGGGAGGGTGGTCCATAAGGACAATTTAAAATAAAAAACTAGAATAACAAAAATTTTTGAATTATAGAAATTAAAGGAATAAAGTAATAATTTGCGATATGATATGATATGGAAAACTTAAGAAAATATATGGAAAACTCATTAAAGAATTAATAATCTGGAAATAAATAAATCTTAACAAAGCCGATATTAAAAATGAACATCTCACAAATCTTAGAGTAGGTTATGTAATATAATATATGTATCTAGTGTTAAGAGTATCCAAATAATTACATATTGCACTTTGTAATAAAACTGTAAGATTACAAATTTCAGTACGAGAAGATAGTTGAGACTGCAAAAAATCCTCGCTGAACGTGGGGCAAGCACTTTCATCATGGGAAATTACACGAAACTCATCCGCTCTACGCTCAGTAAGGAGTGAAGGCATATCATGGCACACGACTCGGGATTTTAGACTCTACAGTGGAGATCGATGATGGAATGCTCACCATTCGATCGAGCTTCTATCAATGGCGTCTGGTCGAACACAACAAAACACAGCCTATAAGAACCAACATTGTCTCGGCAATCTCACAGCGAATGTGACATCGCACAGAGGAAACTGGGCATGCTATTCCTGCATCCACTGAGTACCTAGAATCCTGACACCCCGTTGATTTGCGAGATGAGCTTGCAGTCAACGTTCCACTCTGTTCCTGTTTAGTTATTCGGCTTATCGACGCCTTTAAACGAAACACCAACATCGAGCACAGAATTGAACCATCGTTCCGTAGAGTACCGAGGACGGCCCTCACTTAACCGGGGGAGGAGTTAACGTGCCGAACAATACTGACGTCACAAATAGTCAGGCTTGGGACACTAACTTGCGAATCGTCGAAAGAGAGTTGCAAGTTAACGTGCCGAGCAATACTGACGTCACAAATAGTCAGGCTTGAGACACTAACTTGAGAGTCGTCGAAAGAGAGGTGCATATGGAGCTTTGGTGAGCGACGGCTGCGGCCCAAATGCACTCGATCGCCGATCTAGAGCTTGAAAGCTGAGAGTGCAGAACTTTGTGAGATTAGTTTTAAGTTATGCTAGTTAGATTAGATCTGAAGCTCAAGCTCTCAAGAGCAAGAACCACAAAAAATGAAAGAATAAATAATTAAAACATAATTATATTAACTTACATTTTATATATTATAACATATTTATACCCGCTACCCATAGGGTAGAAGGGTATTATAACTTTGTGCCGGCAGGAAATGTATGTAACAGCTAGAAGGAGGCATCTCCGACCCTATAAAGTATATATATTCTTGATCAGCGTCAACAGCCGAGACGATATAGCCATGTCCGTCTGTCCGTCTGTGTGTCTGTCCGTCTGTCCGTCTGTCCGTCCGTCCGTATGAACACCTAGATCTCAGAGACTATAAGAGATAGAGCTATAATTTTTTTTCGACAGCATTTGTTATGTTTGCACGCAGATCAAGTTTGTTTCAAATTTTTTCCACGCCCACTTCCGCCCCCGCAAATCAAAAAAAAAAACAAGCGTAATTTTAAAGCTAGAGTTCCGAAATTTGGTATATACAATAATAATTATAGTAGTTATGATTCCTGAGAATTTGGTTGCGATCAGATAAAAATTTTGGAAGTTATTAAAGAAATACTTTTGTATGGGCAAAAACGCCTACTTACAAGGGGTCTTAGTTGCTTTGGCTGACAATCTGGTATATTGTGCCGTCTAAGGTATACTTTGAATGCGGTACTACACCGATATACCACATATACCATTTGGTATATTTTCAGTATTTTTGTAGTATATTTGGTATATTTTGTGAAAAATATCGCAAAATATATTGTTTTTATTTAAAATGGGTAGCGGGTATCTCACAGTCGAGTACACTCGACTGTAGCTTTCTTACTTGTTTTAATTTAATTTAGTTAGCTGTCCAGCGTCTTTTAATATTTATTCGCGGTTTTCGTTTAATGCATGCTGTTCACAAATTTATTTTGTTTTGTCCGCGCGTCAACAAGCCCGTGCTTGGTATCGCTGGGCTACTTGATGGTACTGCCGTTAGTACGTCAACGTCCAAATAAAGTATAACATATATATATAATTAGATGTTCGCGGTGCACGAACAGTAAAAAAAATAAAACACAAGGATTTATTTTTGTTTACTTAATAGACTACTTTATTTTTATACCCGCTACCCATAGGGTAGAAGGGTATTATAACTTTGTGCCGGCAGGAAATGTATGTAACAGGTAGAAGGAGGCATCTCCGACCCTATAAAGTATATATATTCTTGATCAGCGTCAACAGCCGAGACGATATAGCCATGTCCGTCTGTCCGTCTGTCCGTCTGTGTGTCTGTGTGTCTGTGTGTCTGTCCGTCCTTCCGTATGAACACCTAGATCTCAGAGACTATAAGAGATAGAGCTATAATTTTTTTTCGACAGCATTTGTTATGTTTGCACGCAGATCAAGTTTGTTTCAAATTTTTGCCACGCACACTTCCGCCCCCGCAAATCAAAAAAATCGAATAACAAGTGTAATTTTAAAGCTAGAGCTACGAATTTTGGTATATACAATAATTACTGTAGTAGTTATGATTCCTGAAAATTTGGTTGCGATCAGATAAAAATTGTGGAAGTTATTAAAGAAATACTTTTGTATGGGCAAAAACGCCTACTTACTAGGGCTCTTAGTTGCTTTGGCCGACAATCTGGTACATTGTGCCGTCTATGGTATATTTTGAATGGTGTGCTGTATCGATATACCAAACATACCATTTGGTATATTTTTAGTATTTTTTTTTAGTATTTTCGGTATATTTTGAAAATGATACCGCAATATTTTGCCTTTATTAAAAATGGGTAGCGGGTATCTCACAGTCGAGCACACTCGACTGTAACTTTCTTACTTGTTTTATTTGTGCAGGAACCCCTGAATATAACTCACAAGAGAATAAAGTAAATCAAATAAATAACCTCAATAAAAACAGAAGTGATTTTGAAGTAGATACACGATTTAGACAAGCTCCATTGGTTAAATCAAAAACAACAAATCCTTTCAAAAAGACAGGTAATATTAACAAGTAAGAAAGTTACAGTCGAGTGTGCTCGACTGTGAGATACCCTACCCATTTTAATAAAGGCAAAATATTGCGGTATCATTTTCAAAATATACCGAAAATACTAAAAAAAAATACTAAAAATATACCAAATGGTATGTTTGGTATATCGATACAGCACACCATTCAAAATATACCATAGACGGCACAATGTACCAGATTGTCGGCCAAAGCAACTAAGAGCCCTAGTAAGTAGGCGTTTTTGCCCATACAAAAGTATTTCTTTAATAACTTCCACAATTTTATCTGATCGCAACCAAATTTTCAGGAATCATAACTACTACAGTAATTATTGTATATACCAAAATTCGTAGCTCTAGCTTTAAAATTACACTTGTTATTCGATTTTTTTGATTTGCGGGGCGGAAGTGGGCGTGGCAAAAATTTGAAACAAACTTGATCTGCGTGCAAACATAACAAATGCTGTCGAAAAAATTATAGCTCTATCTCTTATAGTCTCTGAGATCTAGGTGTTCATACGGACGGACGGACAGACACACAGACACACAGACACACAGACGGACAGACGGACAGACGGACATGGCTATATCGTCTCGGCTGTTGACGCTGATCAAGAATATATATACTTTATAGGGTCGGAGATGCCTCCTTCTACCTGTTACATACATTTCCTGCCGGCACAAAGTTATAATACCCTTCTACCCTATGGGTAGCGGGTATAAATATCTGCTGGAGTTCTATTAGTTGCCTTATGTTTTGTTTTATAATTATAAGTATATAATATTCTTTCAAACTTTGTTATTTTATTCTCTATATTATCGTCGCTTCCTATTATTCTTAACTTTTCATTTATAGTTTTATGAAACCTTTCTATATCTGATATTCCTGTTTTACTTGTTGTTATGTTAATTTTTATGCCTTCTTCTTGTAACCAAATTTGCAAAGCCGCACTGATGAATGCTGAATCTTTGTCTGCTTTTATCTCTATGGGTTTTCCCATTTCATTGAAAACTTTTAGTAAAGCTCTTTTAGCTTCTAACCAATCTCTACTTTAAACTTCAACTAATGTTGTGAATTTAGAATAAACATCTATACAAGAAAGAAATTGTTTCTTATCTATCATATAAAAATCTATAACATATTTATCCCTAACATTAAGTACTTCGGGTGTTATCTCGAACGTGAGTTTTGTATCTCTATTTTCGGTTTTAGCTATGTTGCAAATTTCACATTCATTAATTAGATTTTGTATTAGTTTTTGGTAATCAGGGTAATAATATTTTTCCTTAAACCAATTTATTGTTTTTTCTATACCTGGATGTAACAATTTTGTATGTGTTTTTAAAATTAATTCTTTAAACTCTGCAAAAGTTTGTAAGTCAATTAATTTTAAGCTTGTTTTCATTATTTTAGTTATATTACTTGGATTTATTATTTCTAAATAAGCTCTTTGGAAAATTGGAAAATCTATTTCATTGTGAAAATAGACAATACTCTTTTTCGAGCAAAGATATTCCTTTATCATATCTTTAGCATATTGATTATTCATTTCCTTATAAGAAATTTTTATGTTAAGTTTATGAAAATAGTGGTTTGTTTCAACTTTATTATCGTCACCTTTTATGAATTCTATTTGCCTGTTAAAGTAGTTTAAAGGTCTTTCGGTTATTGGTATGTGATATTGACTGTCCTCTTGAGCACTATGTATAGTTGCTCCTGTGCTAATTGCATCTTCTCCTAAGAAATTCTCTTCTATTTTTATACGTGAAAGTGCATCTGCTACGTTATTTTCTTTTCCTGGTAAATACTTGATTTGATAATCGTATTCGTGTAATCGGATTTTCCATCTTTGTAATTTCATGTTTGGTTCTTTAATGTTACTGAGCTAAACTAGTGGTTTGTGATCGCTTAAGATCTGGAATTTTCTACCGAATAGGTAAGAACGGAAATATTTGGTTGCCCACACGATAGCTAATAGTTCTTTCTCTATAGCTGAATAGTTTGATTCGTGTTCGTTTAAAGTTCGACTTGCATAGCAAATGGGTTTGTGTTCCTGTGATAGAACGGCGCCTATAGCGAAGTTGCTAGCATCTGTAGTCAATGAGAATGGTTTCTCGAAATTTGGATAAACTAGTATCGGATCGGACGTTATTAAAACTTTGAATTTTTCAAATGCTGAAACATAAGTGGGATCTTTTATGTTTATGGTGGCGTTTTTCTTCAACTTTGTTGTCATGGGTTTTGCAATATTTGCGAAATTGGGTATAAATTTGCGATAAAATCCGCATAAACCTAGGAATGATTTGATTTCTTTTGGTGTCTTTGGTATTGGGAATTCAACATAATTTTGTTTGGATTTGGTTTTATACCTTGCGTGGTGATTACATGCCCGAGGAAATCAGTTTCCTTCTTCATGAATTCGCATTTGTCTAATTGTAAATTCAAATTTGCTTCCCGAAGTTTTGAGAAGACTTTCGAAATGGATGATATGTGCTCTTCCAATGAAGTGGAGTAGATAATAATATCATCTAAGTAAACTAGACAATCCTTGAAGATCAGATCTTCAAGAAGGTTATTCATACAGCGCTGGAAAGTCGCTGGAGCATTTTTAAGCCCAAAGGGCATATGAGTAAATTCGTAGTGACCATGCTTGGTTGAAAAGGCAGTTTTTGCAATTGAATCGGGATCCTTTTGGATTTGATGGAAACCCTTTGCAAGATCGATCGTAGTGAAGTATTGGCATTTGCCTAACTTGTCTAGGATCTCATCCATATTTGGTATGGGGAATTTGTCGTCAATGGTTATTTCATTGCGGTTTCGGTAGTCAATGACTAACCGGAATTTTTGTTTTCCTGAAGCGTCCATTTTTTTTGGAACAATCCAGATGGGTTAACAATAAGGGGATTTTGATTTTTTAATTATGCCCTGCTCTATCATTTCGTTGATTTGTTTATTGACTTCTTGATCGTAAGCCTGTGGGTATTTATAGGGTCTTTTATATAATGGGTCTTCGTGTTTCGTTTGAATTGAATGCTTAATCGTACTAGTGAAAGTCAAATTTTCACCTTCCCGGTACTGAATATCGCGAAATTCATGTAAAACCTTTTTTAGTTTTTCTACCTCTTCTGTGTTAAGATGTTCAAGTCTGAACTCATTACACTCTTTTAATTCATCTTCGATTGCGAAGTTGAATGGCCTATCTTCGGTCAAGGGTGGATTTGCACAATCTTCTGTGTAAGTTTCTTCAGAATTTTCTTCTTCGTTTTGAAATGTAAATTTATATTCTCCTAATGTAACTGTGCCATTTTCGTAATCAATTTGGGATTTACTGGCTTTTAAGTATTCTCTTCCTAATAGCATATCATAATTTTCAGAGAAATTATGAATGTAAAATTTTTGTTTTGTAGGGCAAAGTCTGCTGGGACCAAAAAGTATACTTTCTGATAATTCGGTAGTGCCATTAATTGTTTGAACATTGATTGGATTTTTATGAATTGGAAAACTGAAAATATTTTGTTTTAAAAGGTTTATTGAAGAACCTGTATCAATGATACATTGTAGGTTTATTTCATTCATTTTGATTCTTATGTATGGTGTGTTTGCTCTGCATTTAGTTCCGAGGCACTTTGATGAAAATTTTCACCTTGCTCCATTTTGAACTGGCCACTTTGGCTTTCCCTTTGTCTTTTTACCGGTGGGTTAGGCCCACGGCTTGTTGAGGTGTCCTCGAATAGTTATAAAGGTTTTGGGTTTGAGCTTCTTTTAGTTTTTTATTGAATTCTTGGTGAAGATTTTGATTATTCTGATTTGAGTTTGAGTAATTGATTTGTGGTTTTGAATTGGACGAATCATCTGAATGAGAATTGTTCGAATAGTTTGCGTAAGATTTATTTTGATTCCTACGACTATTGTTTTCACTTTTATGGTTATTCTGAGTCTCATAAGACTCATAAATGCCTTCTGTTTGAGCAACAGCTTTTAGCTTGCTTATTGAAGTTATATCATGCCTTGCTAAGGTCATGTATATCCTGTCTGGTAATTTTCTGGTTATTACATTTTTGTAGTAATTTTAGTGCATTTCTGTATATTATTGCTGTGCTACCGCCAGTGTCTAGTGCTAACTTATTGCTAACAATATAGGATTTTCTCTCGAGCTCTTCGACGAACTTACGTAGACTTCCATTCCAGTTGGAGTTGTATAGTCTTCTTAGTAACTCTTCATAAGGTGTCTGTGTCCTGAATTCCTCGATTAGGGACGATCTCAGCGACATCCAATTGTTGGATTGCGTAATCTGGGATGTACGCAAGGCTTCTCCATCCAGTTGTCGTTCAATAGCACCGAAGATTACGCTGCTTTGGCGTACATCAGTTGTTGGGTATAGAGACAGAATAAAATCTATTCTCTTTATAAATGCCGACAAATTTTCTTCTCCGTTATCAAACGCTGGCACGTGTTTGATTTGATTTATACACTGGTTTAAGTGTGCTTCTGTTAGTTCGGTTGCCATTTTTGATTTGTTATTAATTTGCACACGTGGTTCGGGTTTTTTTGAGTTTTTTATTATGACGGATTTTTTACAAGGTTTTTTGTATTGCCGTTTTAATAACGCACTCACGCACGTAGATGTTTTTCGCGGATACGTTTTGTATAGTTCCCAACTAGGACGCGTTCACCCAGGACAATGTTAAAGTCCTTCTAGCGGTTCACGACTGCTTTGTTGATTCAGTAACTAGTACGACGTATCCTACCGGCTGCGCCAATGTTCGCGGTGCACGAACAGTAAAAAAAAAATAAAACACAAAGATTTATTTTTGTTTACTTAATAGACTACTTTATTTTTATTTATAAGCTCGCGGGCTACGCGTCTTAAGTGAGGAAAGTGTCTTTAAAAACTAAACTCACAATATGCTGAGCTCTAACATGAAAGTTCTTATTACGACTTAGGGCTAACATACGTGTGATGTTTTGTGTTTGTGTTAGTGCAGTAATGCTGAGTCCTCAAGTTGCAAATGGAAAATTTTAATGGACTTTGGATTTTTTGGAAGTGGCACGATTGCCAATGTAATAGGATCTTTTTGTTTGTGACAGTTGGTGCCCTCGCGACAAATGTTTATGTTAATGATATGATTTGTGGGAAAGAATTTGGAAGATAGGGGAATAATAATGAGTGTTTGTCATGTACGAGAAATTATTCTGGTGGTGGATATATTACTATATATATATACAATTAATGAATATTTGTTATTCAAAAATATTTGTGAGTTGTCATGTATTTTACATATTTGAAGATTTATGTAATTATATTTTAAATATATTTACATAAAGAAATGAACATTATTCTGGTTAATCCTGCCAGTAGTTATATGCTTGTCTCAAAGATTAAGCCATGCATGACTAAGTACACACGAATGAATAGTGAAACCGCAAAAGGCTCATTATATCAGTTATGGTTCCCTAGATCGTTAACAGTTACTTGATAACTGTGGTAATTCTAGAGCTCATACATGCAATTGAAACACGGACCTTCTGGAATGTGTGCTTTTATTAGGCTAAAACTAAGCGATCGCAAGATCGTTACACTGGTTGAACTCTAGATAACATGCAGATCGTATGGTCTCTTACCGACGACAGATCTTTCAAATGTCTGCCCTATCAACTTTTGATGGTAGTATCTAGGACTACCATGGTTGCAACGGGTAACGGAGAATCAGGGTTTGATTCCGGAGAGGGAGCCTGAGAAACGGCTACTACATCTAAGGAAGGCAGCAGGCACGTAAATTACCCACTCCCAGCTCGGGGAGGTAGTGACGAAAAATAACAATACAGGACTCATATCCGAGGCCCTGTAATTGGAATGAGTACACTTTAAATCCTTTAACAAGGACCTATTGGAGGGCAAGTCTGGTGCCAGCAGCCGCGGTAATTCCAGCTCCAATAGCGTATATTAAAGTTGTTGCGGTTAAAACGTTTGTAGTTGAACTTGTGCTTCATACGGGTAGTGCAACTTACAATTGTATTGTTGTATGTAAGCGTATTACCGGTGGAGTTCTTATATATATTTAGGTACTTGTACTTTTTTATATGTTCCTCCTATTTAAAAACCTGCATTAGTGCTCTTCATCGAGTGTTATTGTGGGCCGGTACAATTACTTTGAACAAATTAGAGTGCTTAAAGCAGGCTTTAAATGCCTGAATATTCTGTGCATGGGATAATGAAATAAGACCTCTGTTCTGCTTTCATTGGTTTTCAGATCAAGAGGTAATGATTAATAGAAGCAGTTTGGGGCATTAGTATTACGACGCGAGAGGTGAAATTCTTGGACCGTCGTAAGACTAACTTAAGCGAAAGCATTTGCCAAAGATGTTTTCATTAATCAAGAACGAAAGTTAGAGGTTCGAAGGCGATCAGATACCGCCCTAGTTCTAACCATAAACGATGCCAGCTAGCAATTGGGTGTAGCTACTTTTATGGCTCTCTCCGTCGCTTCCCGGGAAACCAAAGCTTTTGGGCTCCGGGGGAAGTATGGTTGCAAAGCTGAAACTTAAAGGAATTGACGAAAGGGAACCACCAGGAGCCTGCGGCTTAATTTGAGTCAACATGGGAAAACTTACCAGGTCCGAACATAAGTGTGTAAGACAGATTGATAGCTCTTTCTCGAATCTATGGGTGGTGGTGCATGGCCGTTCTTAGTTCGTGGAGTGATTTGTCTGGTTAATTCCGATAACGAACGACACTCAAATATATTAAATAGATATCTTCAGGATTATGGTGTTGAAGCTTATATAGCCTTCATTCATGGTGGCAGTAAAATGTTTATTGTGTTTGAATGTGTTTATATAAGTGGAGCCGTACCTGTTGGTTTGTCCCATTATAAGGACACTAGCTTCTTAAATGGACAAATTGCGTCTAGCAATAATGAGATTGAGCAATAACAGGTCTGTGATGCCCTTAGATGTCCTGGGCTGCACGCGCGCTACAATAAAAGTATCAACGTGTATTTCGTACACCGAGAGGTCCGGGTAAACCGCTGAACCACTTTCATGCTTGGGATTGTGAACTGAAACTGTTGACATGAACTTGGAATTCCCAGTAAGTGTGAGTCATTAACTCGCATTGATTACGTCCCTGCCCTTTGTGCACACCGCCCGTCGCTACTACCGATTGAATTATTTAGTGAGGTCTCCGGATGTGATCACTGTGACGCCTTGTGTGTTGCGGTTGTTTCGCAAAAGTTGACCGAACTTGATTATTTAGAAGAAGTAAGAGTCGTAACAAGGTTTCCGTAGGTGAACCTGCGGAAGGATCATTATTATTTTAATGCATCTAACCGTTAATAAATTAAATTTGTTTTTCTCTTTTAGGGAATTGCAATATTTAATAAATTAAGTAACTAATAAATATAAATATTTTATTCAATCATATGAGATACAATTATGCAACATATAATAATTTAAATTAGCTAAAAACCGTTTGTTATGTATTATTATTATTATATACTGTATTAAGAGTGTTTTATGTGTTTTGGATAAAATAAAAAACTGCGTGTATATGTACCATAATATACATGCGTTGCAAAATGTATTGTGCGCATACATTGGTTCGCAACACCTAAAGAAAAACAATGCTGTACCTGTTTGCATGTTAACGCTTTACATATGTTGATCATAATAAATAAATTTAGCTAAAATATACTTGTCATATATCTTATTATTATCGATTATGTAAAACAAAGACATTTCGCAACATTTATTTAGGTATAAAATAAATTTTATTGAAGGAATTGATATATGCCAGTAAAATGGTGTATTTTTAATTTCTTTCAATAAAAAATATTATTAACGTAATGAAATAAAAAATTGTATCACTCTAAGCGGTGGATCACTCGGCTCATGGGTCGATGAAGAACGCAGCAAACTGTGCGTCATCGTGTGAACTGCAGGACACATGAACATCGACATTTTGAACGCATATCGCAGTCCATGCTGTTACGCATGTACTTTAATTAATTTTTTAGTGCTGCTTGGACTACATATGGTTGAGGGTTGTAAGACTATGCTAAAAAAGTTGTTTAAAATTTTTCGGAATTTTAAGCACATTGTATATTGTTGGATAATATAAGTGTGAATCTAAAAAGTTCTCGGTTAAGATATTCATAATATGAATTAATAAATGAATATACTAAAACTCTGTTGCATGAGAAATTTGAAGAATTATATGTTCTTTATTCATTTCAAATAATACTGAGGAATGTCTAGCATAAAATATATTATTTTATAAACTAGAATTGCCTCTTATTAACGAATATGGTATAGAGAATTGTCGATGCCAGATGATGGCAGGTGTGACCACTCAAAACAGCTGACAGTGTGGTCGCGATCAATTGATATCGATAGTGACAAAGCTAGTATACTGTGCGTGTGACCTTGTCACACGCGCAGTCACACTGATCTAGTTTATCCTCACGTTGGTCACCCTGCCCTCTTTTAGTGCTTTTTCCTACAACATATGTTCTACTATTCTGACCGGCACAACAAGTGTATTTTTTCAAGTGTGCAATAAAAGTAATTGTAAAGTTTACAATTCTCCAATAATTCCAAAGTGAAAGTGTTGTTTACTTATCTGAAGACGCCCCCCTACACATTTTGGTCCTTCGAGCCGGATATATGATTGGATTCGCTCGACCCCAGCAATAGCATTGGTTTTTTCAAGATAAGTGATACACTTTCATACATTCTCCATACATTTTGTGCAAGTGTCGTGTTCGCGCCATATTCTTTTTCTTTGTACATTATATATATGTGACACAGCATATATATAAGTACATAAGCGTTCTACCGGCTTTCTTTCCGCAATCTTTTCTACTTTGTGTATACTTTGCACCGTATATATATATATATATCTTTATATGTATATTTATGTGTAAGTATTTATACACTTTAAAAGAGTTCGCTTATATTTTCCAATTTGGCCGCTGTTGTATGTACTTTGTGACATCTCTGTCGTTTCGCGTTTGTCTGCTTTTTGACACACTCCAGTGCACTATGTTGAATTTGACCCGTTTTTGTGGCCAAAATTAAAAATTTTGAAATTAACAAGATTTTTGAATGCAGGTTTCTTGTATAATAAAAGTTATTGCTATAGGAAGGTATTTTAGAAAAGTGGGCGTGTCAACGCCCACATAAATCGAAAAAAAGCGAATATATAAATCAATTTTCAAGTTAGAGATCCGAATTTTGGAACACATGATGAATGTCCTATTTCAAATGCGTCCTGAAAATTTAGTTCAGATCGGATAATAAATATGGAAGTTATTCAAGAAAAAAAAAATCGCAATGGCTTTACCAGTTCTGCAATTCTGATCAAAATGTTGCTCCCTAATAATTCAAATTACGCAAAAAACCGCAAAAAACGCATAATGAGCTTACATATTATGAATTCAGAATTGACAGATCTACAACATGTATATGGACACTCACTGAACAAATTTGAACATTTTAGTTAAAACCTTTTGGAAAGTTCAACTTTCTTTCGAAAAGTGACAAGGGGACAACAGTTGCTAAATATACAAATTGTTAGAAAAATACGAACAAAACATGCAACATATTAGTATCAACACATAGTAAGAACTTGATGAAGTAATATTCCTTTTGAATTTTATTATTTAATGATTTTTTGTGGGAGATGTGCCAATTTGAAATTGCATCGCAAATTTAACATTTAACACTGCACGTATTGTCTGCTTGCAACAGCTTACTTTAACAGCTGTTATTTTAACATTAAACTGTTAAGCTAACATTTTAGTTATACAATATCGGGATTTGATCATTTTTCAACATGGTAACATTAAAAAAACGGAAATTTGAATACTTGCGAAAAATGAGTTTTGGCCACGAAAACGGGTCAAATTCAACATAGTGCAGTGTATGCGACCTCTTCGTGTTATTTTACTCTAAATAACAAGGAAGTTGCACTCTATTAAGAACAAACGCGCGTAGATCCACTACACTCTATATATTTATATATACCTATATATATATACACTGACGAGCAAAACTGTAACACGAGTTCGTTGTTGCAACTTCAAAGGTCTGTAACTTTTTTTCTAATGCACGCATTTTAAAAATCTTAGTCTTGTTTTATTGGTTATATCATTTACTATTATTAAGCAAAATTTAAAGCCATTTGTTATCAGTTAAAGAAAATGACACGCCAAACTGTAAAAAAAAGTCAAATGTTACAGTTTTGCACTCTGGTTATTTTTTTAACAAATATTTTTATTAATGATTTTTTAATAATGAGATAACATCCCCTTGGACTTTTCCAACTCTTCTATGCGATCGGGCATACTTTGGGTATACCGTTGTACCATTTCCGGGGGAATAGCATACCATACATCCTGTGTCCGTTCCCACAACTCCTTCATTCCACTTGGAGGAACTGCATATTTCGCCAGCTGCGATTTTACGTGACTCCACAAGTTTTCAATCGGATTCATATCGGGAGATTGTCGTGGCCACTTCATAAATTGAAATTTCTGTTTTGAAATCCAATTTTTAACTTATATGGACGTGTGCTTCGGATCGTTGTCTTGCTGAAAAACGCATTTTTCGACAGAAAGACCCATATTCCCAATAACTTTCGGAAGATTTTCTTGCAATATTGCTAGATATTGCTCCTTTCGCATAATTCCATCGATTAGCACCAAAAGACCAACTTCATTTGAATGAATGCACCCCCAAACCATGATGGAACCGCCACCGTGCTTGACGGTTTGTCGCACATTCCTTGGTGACTAGATCGTAGGATCTCTAGTCCAATACCAGGAGCGTCCATCTGACTCGAACCGATTAATTTTGGTTTCATCCGACCATATAACCTTGGAAACAAAAATATTTTGGAATTTTTTGCTTTTTTAGACACTGGTAGCAATGACTTACAGTATCCCAATCCGCTAATGTCCAATTTGTGTATGTTGCGGCAAAGTTCTGAAGCAGCATTATGTGTCTTTTTGTAAGAAATGATTTTTTTTTTTTCATTTCTTTAGCTTTTAGACCCAATTTGTTGAGGCTTCGGCTAACTGTCCAAGCACTGGCACTCAAATTAAGCATTGACGCCGCTTTTATTGGTGTGACATCAGGATTGCCTGTTACCAAGTTAGCGACGTGGCGTGTGTCACGTTCACTCAAAACTCTGGGTCGGCCTCCTGGATTTATTGGAAAGTTTCCTAGACTGTATTTTTTTAGTCGCTGCACATTCATATGGCTAACACCGAATTTTTTAGCCACTTTTCGAATAGATTCACCAGCTTCTAGTAAATCAAGAATGATCTTATTTTTTTCACTAGCCATTACAAATTCAATTACCATTAGGCTTTAAAATATCAAAACTCAGCGAGTAAAATGTAAACAAATAAACATTAACGGTTAACTTAGCTTTAGAGTTAAAAATCAAAGTTTTGCCATTGTGAGTGCAAAACTGTAACATTTGACTTTTTTTTTACAGTTTGGCGTGTCATTTTCTTTAACTGATAACAAATGGCTTTAAATTTTGCTTAATAATAGTAAATGATATAACCAATAAAACAAGACTAAGATTTTTTAAAATGCGTGCATTAGAAAAAGACAGACCTTTAAAGTTGCAACAACGAACTCGTGTTACAGTTTTGCTCGTCAGTGTACATATACATACGACATATATACATCCACATACGACACACATACATACACGTACACTTCCATACACGACACTTACACACATATACACTCCGTATATGTTCCATATATACTGATAATATATATATATAAGTCCATTATTACACATATAATATACATATAGTATCACATACATACACGTACACTTCCGTACACGTTACATATAAACTCCGTATATGCTCCTTATAAATTGATATTATATATTGAAATCCGTTATTACACATACAACATATATATTATACAACATCATATCCATTTCCGTATACGTCCAAATCCGCCACTCCTGCCGCTCAACTCCGAGTCAAAGTTGATCGTCCGTCGCCGTCTGCTTCTTCTGCAACTACACGATCCGTCCAGGCTAAACTTAGCAACACCCGTGCGATGGCTCTCAGCAACTTCGTCGCCGTCTCTGACAGACTGGTGCACTTTGAGAGTCGGGTCAGAGGGCCTGCAGCCGAAGACGACAATGTACACACGTACGAGATCCGTCGTGACCGCCTGCAAGCCCTCTGGGACAGTGTAGAGACCGCTTATGCCACGTGCGCTGATGCACTGCATCGAGACGGCGACAACGAAGGCATACAGGCCATGGAGGCGAAATATGACCACTGCTATGCAGTGTATGAGCGGTGTCTCGCCCATGTAAAGGGGCAAATTACACAAGTTTCCGAATCAACCAGGAGTGAAGCATCCGCTCCTCCTGTGTACTCCAGTGGCTGCCGGCTCCCTCCAGTCGACATCGAAGTATTCCGTGGGGATTACTTGCGGTGGCCGACCTTCCGTGATCTTTTCACGGCCATCTACGTCAACAATCCGAGGTTGACTCCGGTTGAGAAACTATTCCATCTCAATTCAAAAACCGCAGATGAGGCCAATGAGATCGTAGCCAAATTTCCGCTGACGAACGATGGTTTCGCGTCGGCTTGGAGTGCTCTCTGCGAGCGATTCGAAAATAAGCGCTTGTTAATAACGAGCCAGTTAAAAATTCTCTTCAACCTGTCCACGGTTTCGCAAGAGTCTGGAGCAGCGATTAAGGAGCTGCATGGCACAATTCAGCGGTGCTTGACCGCTCTTGACCACTCAGACATTTCAGTCTCTAGTCCTTTCGCCGACTGCATCCTGGTCTTTCTTTGCTCATCCAAGCTCCCCAAACTTACACTCTCACTATGGGAGCAATCATTGGTGGACAAGACCAAGATTCCCGCATGGCAGGACATGAGCACATTCCTCAACGAGCGTTATCGTACGCTCGAGGCTGTTGAGGACGTGACGCAAAAAACCTCGCAGAACTCTACCGCTGGACCATCCCGTCCACAGCAGAATTCAAAGCGAATTAACTCTTTCAAGGCCCGAGTCACTCAGAGAGGCAAATCGTGTGACTTGTGCTCAAAAGAGAATCACCCTGTCCGGGTTTGTCCAAGCTTCCTTGAAATGTCGGTCAATGATCGGATGAGCTACATCAAACAGAAAAGACTCTGTTTAAACTGTTTCGCAAGAGGTCACCAACTCCGAGAGTGTACGAGTGCGCACAATTGCTTGACATGCAAGGGGCGGCACCACACTCTTCTCCATCGGGGCGACAGTGCCCACAATGGCGCCTCTTCCTCTTCCACTCCATCCACACTTCCCAACATACAGTCCACTCCGAATCAATCGGCAACAAATGTGCAAAATTACTTTGCCATTAACGCTCAGAACATCCTTCTCGGCACGGCGGTTGTCAATGTATCCCATCTAGGTACTACATACACTGCACGAGCACTAATCGACTCAGGGTCCGAAGCGACTTTCATTTCTGAGCGTTTATTCCAGCGCATAAAGTTGCCATTCCAATCCGTTCAAGCCCAAGTATCTGGGCTGAATCATGCAATTGCGGCCCAACCGCAGAAGTTATGCAACTTCAGCATTGGTTGTCCAACGAAGCCGAGGCTCCATATCGAGACCTCAGCGTTCGTTATTCCACAACTGGCAGACAAGGTGCCATCATTCCGTGTGCCGAAAGGCTTCCTAAAGGATCTACCAGCGATTGAACTGGCAGATCCAAACTTCTACAAAAGTGCTCAGATTGACATCTTAATTGGCGCGGATATCCTTCCGTCAGTCATCCTGAGCGGTTCCCGGCCAAACATTTGTGGCTCACTCCTTGGCCAACAAACCGTGTTTGGTTGATTCTCACCGGCCCCGTTTCCCAGAATGTGTCGACAACTGTCTCTGCGTTTTCGACAAGAGTCGCTATCAAGCAGACGATCAACTCGACAGACTAAACTCCAAAGTTTGGGAGGCGGAGGATATTCCGTCGAAGCTGGTTAGCTGCGAAAACACAACTTCACGCAGCAGATGTGGCAGATCTCGGGTGACTCTTCCATTCCGGAAGCCCGTCACCACTCCTAATTTTATCTGCCTCATCATTCATTCAAACCAGATAGGCACCGACACAAAGACGAATAACATCCTACTTCGTTTCGTTTGTGCTGTCCTATACTGTCCTGTTCCATGTGTCATTGACAATGTAAAGAAGCTACTGTAATAACCATTTGTTCTTGTTTCGTTCCATGTTGCATGCCCGTCTCCGTGTGGATGGGCCTCAAGTCTGCACCAGGCGGCCACAGCACCTTCTTTGCCCTGCTCAACTCGCTCGATTGCTGCCATGGGATCCCAGCACCAGAAGTTCATTTGGTGAAAGAAGAACCGGACCACCTTCCAAATGTTGCAATTCGTGGCCACCTTTACGCAACAATTCCAGTTGCTGTTCCGCAACCAGCACGGCCATGTTCCCGTTCGCCTTCCCCCCTTCCGACCTGTCGATGGTGAAAACTTGGAGCAGTTCCGCAGCATTACGCTTACGAATGCTGGTTCCAGCCATCGATGGTGTCCCTGGTGCTCGGCACTGATGTGTATCCTCACATCATTCAACCTCGTATCCTGCCGAGCACCAACGATTTGCCAATGGCCCAGAACTCCACATTGAGTTGGTTTCTGTCCGGTCCATGTGGACAATAAATCCGTTTGCAACTCATTGCAAGGGGGGGAGGATGTCGATGCCAGATGATGGCAGGTGTGACCACTCAAAACAGCTGACAGTGTGGTCGCTAGTGACAAAGTGTGGTCGATAGTGACAAAGCTAGTATACTGTGCGTAAGACCTTGTTACAACATATGTTCTACTATTCTGACCGGCACAACAAGTGTATTTTTTCAAGTGTGCAATAAAAGTAATTGTAAAGTTTACAATTCTCCAATAATTCCAAAGTGAAAGTGTTGTTTACTTATCTGAAGACGCCCCCCTACACAGAATAATTTTGTGAATATTATGGACCTTCAAAAAAAAAAGATAGTATATTTCAAAATAGGCAGAGAATTGTCTATAAGTGTAATTAAACAACCACAACTCATATGGGACTACCCCCTGAATTTAAGCATATTAATTAGGGAGGAAAAGAAACAAACAAGCATTTTCTTAGTAGCGGCGAGCGAAAAGAAATCAGTTCAGCACTAAGTCACTTTTTCTATATGGCAAATGTGAGATGCAGTGTATGGAACGTCAATATTCTAGTATGAGAAATTAACGATTTAAGTCCTTCTTAAATGAGGATATTTACCCATAGAGGGTGCCAGGCCCGTATAACGTTAATGATTATTAGATGATGTTTCCAAAGAGTCGTGTTGCTTGATAGTGCAGCACTAAGTGGGTGGTAAACTCCATCTAAAACTAAATATAACCATGAGACCGATAGTAAACAAGTACCGTGAGGGAAAGTTGAAAAGAACTCTGAATAGAGAGTTAAATAGTACGTGAAACTGCTTAGAGGTTAAGCCCGATGAGCCTGAATATCCGTTATGGAAAATTCATCATTAGAATTGTAATATTTAATCAATATTATAACGATAGTGTGCATATCAGAGAACGGCACGGGTACACACACTCAACCGGTGCACCGGTTACTCATGTGCCTTTTCGATATACATACTTGCACTCATAAGTGTGAGTAGCCAAAAATACACATACTCATGAGGCTTATACTCATGAGCATAAGTGTATCGAAAGGCTTATACTCATGAGTATGAGTATCAAGAAAGGCCCGACACTTATTGTGCAAGTGCCGAGGCATATTCGTCAATTTGCGATCGGTGATTCTATGCACTCGGGTAAAGCCGGTGCCGGTGGTTATGGGTAAGTGTATCCGATACACTTGGTAAAAAATTATGAGTGGACCGGCACGATTGTATGTATGTACATAGTATGTACTACATACATTTGTATGTTTGTATGTATGTTTGTTGAGATGCAAGAACTGCCGTCAGCTTTTTGTATTGTTCTTGTTATTGCTGATGCGCTCTTCTTGCACTCATTTTATTTCTCGAAAATTTAATTTCGAAAACTATTTTTTTGGCTTTGTGTAGTGTATTTATTTGATGACTTATATAATTAATAAAAATTAAGTTTTAAAGAATTTGTATATGGGCATTTCTCAAAGTCGCGAACGTACGTTCGTACGAGATAAATTAAAAAAATAAAATCGAAAACAAACGTTTCCTGAAACTTTTTTTACTCTTCAATAGCATTTGTTTAGATCTTTGGTTAGTGTAAATTATGGGGCTTATCGATTTTTAATTTTCATAATATTGTCAAAAAACATGCGGTCGCAAACGTACGCAAAATGGAAGTCGACTTTGGCTTAATACAGTTAAATGCAAAACTCTGCGAATTGAGACGGAATATTTTAAAGAAATAACTTTACTTTTAAAATAGAATCTTGTAGCTTTCTATTAAGTCTTCTCCCAAGAAAATATCTCCATTTATTTATTTTTAATTTAATTAAGTAAGTACACTAGCTTCTTAAATGGACAAATTGCGTCTAGGAATAATGAGATTGAGCAATAGCAGGTCTGTGATGCCCTTAGATGTCCTGGGCTGCACGCGCGCTACAATGAAAGTATCAACGTGTATTTCCTAGACCGAGAGGTCCGGGTAAACCGCTGAACCACTTTCATGCTTGGGATTGTGAACTGAAATTGTTCACATGAACTTGGATTTCCCAGTAAGTGTGAGTCATTAACTCGCATTGATTACGTCCCTGCCCTTTGTGCACACCGCCCGTCGCTACTACCGATTGAATTATTTAGTGAGGTCTCCGGACGTGGTCACTGTGACGCCTTGTGTGTTGCGGTTGTTTCGCAAAAGTTGACCGAACTTGATTATTTAGAGGAAGTAAGAGTCGTAACAAGGTTTCCGTAGGTGAACCTGCGGAAGGATCATTATTATTTTAATGCATCT
This sequence comes from Drosophila sulfurigaster albostrigata, assembly GCF_023558435.1. Classification (NCBI taxonomy): domain Eukaryota; kingdom Metazoa; phylum Arthropoda; class Insecta; order Diptera; family Drosophilidae; genus Drosophila; species Drosophila sulfurigaster. The sequence continues at coordinate 34,426 of NW_026909671.1, read as the reverse complement.
AACCGTTAATAAATTAAATTTGTTTTTCTCTTTTAGGGAATTGCAATATTTAATAAATTAATTAACTAATAAATATAAATATTTTATTCAATCATATGAGATACAATTATGCAACATATAATAATTTAAATTAGCTAAAAACCGTTTGTCATGTATTATTATTATTATATACTGTATTAAGAGTGTTTTATGTGAATTAACAAATCGTTGACTTTGATTTATTAAAAAAAAGCGATTTGCTTTATTGTGTTGCAAAAATGGAACTAACTTAAATCAATTCTAATTCTTATAATGAAACCTCGCTGCCGCTACCGCTTCTGCCGTCGCTGCTGACGATCCCGCGTTGGCGCTGGTTGCGCAAGTGTCCCACGATGGATATTGTGCTGACACAGGGCATGTGGCACTCGCTGCTGCTTGCGATCCCGCGTTGCGCAAGTGTCCCACGATCGATGTGCTGACCCGGGGCATGTAGCGGATGTTCTGCAGACTTTGCAGAGCTTGCAGAATTGGCTGAGTGCATTTCGGGTGTCGATGCACTTAGCCACCTTCTGGTGTGTCAACATTGTTGTTAACTCCTCCCCCTTTAAGCGCGGACGTCCTCGGACGCAATGTAGAAGCGTTTTCGCGTTCCATTGCTTGGAGTTTCGACTTCTTGTGCTTGTGTGGCCTTCTGTAATTCTGGAGCGGATTTCAGCTTCCATATCCATATGGCCATTATGATGAATGTTATCACTAAGATACCAAAAAGTCCGAAGCTGATAGAGTTTGCCTTAAAGCTCTCACTTCTTAGCGTATCCAGTTTCCGAGTGTTATTGATGTTGATTTCTTTCAGCATTTGTAGCGAAAGAACCTCTTCTGTTAACGTCTTTTCGGTCATTAATTGGAAAAGTGGGGGGGGGTTGCTTCTGCGTATTTTGCTTCTATTGACTCGTATTTGTCTTCGTTGATGTAGACTGTAGAGTTTTGGAACTGTATTAGATAAGTTCCTTCTAGCTCCATTTCTTCCTTGTCGATTTTAATGTTGCCTTTGAAGCTGTTGAGAAGGATGGTGCCGGTCACTATCTCCTGATGATTTGGGATGTGTTGATTGTTGATGGCTTTGCAGTGTGGTTTTCTATTTTGAAGTAGCGGTGCTATGCAGGAGTCGTTACTAAGATTAATAACATTATTTTATTACAAATTGTCTTATTACTAAATGTTTCACATTCTTGTATTATAGCGTAAATAGTTTTGTTACAAATTATTATGTTTTCATATTTTATGTCATTTATTACATTGTCTTGCTTAACTGCTTTAATTATCATAGAGTTACATGGTTGTGTTCCTACTAGGGGTATGTTTACCATATAGAGCATACTATTGCCGATTGCTGTTATCTTTATTTTAGCAAATTCGAGTAATTCTTCTATATTGATAAACATTCCTTCTTCATTACTTAATATTTCCTCTATTTTATTTACTTCGATTTCTGATAATATAATTGAGTTTACAGTGTTGGTTTTAGCCCAGCTTATTGCATTTACTAGATTGTTTAAGTCATTTTTTAGAAGTTGAAGTTTGTATTTTAAAATTGATACAAAATTTTCTTTAATATCATTAGTGTCTATAGTGTGTTTTAATATTGCGTTTGTTACGCGACTCATTTCATTTATTCCTGCAGTAAATTTTTTATTGATTATTACCTGTCTATTGTTATTTTCTAGTTGTTCGTTCAATTTTGCTATTAGAATTTCATGATCACTTCTGTCCGGTGTACCGGCCAGCCATTTCCATGCTGTTCCTAAAGCATCTATGGATCTAATTTTTCGTTTGTTCGGTCTTAACCTACGTAACTCGTTTTTAATTATATTTAGTTCATATTCTAAGTATGGATATAATTGATGAGAGTAGCTAACGTTCTTTAATGACTCTTCTAGTTTTGAGGTCATTTCTTCGTATTCTTTTATGTCGAAAACATGGATTATTTTAAATGTACTCTCCTGGATTGCGGCGATTCCTGTTTTTATCGGGATTAGCTGTGAGTGTGAGTAATCTAATACGGTTGCCAATCCGTAGCATAATGGCAGAAAAAACCTGTGGACAAAATTACGTTTTTATATTATTTTAATGAACAATTCTTCCTGATTGAGTTTTCACTGTTGTATTGTTGTCTTTAGCTACGATTTCTTTTCGATATCTAGGGGTTATTTTGGACCCTAGTCTCTTGTCAATTTTGATAAAAATGGTTTCGCCTTTTTCATATTTTCTTATGGGGTTTCTTTTCTGGTTGTGATAAGAGATATCCTCTTCTTGTTTTTTGCTGATGTTATTACTAATTTGATTTCTTAAGCGTTCGAGTTCTATTGGATTTGAATTAAATTGATTGCCAAAAAATATTTCTATAGGTTTCTTTTTCGTTGTTGTTTTAAAGATCAAGTCCTCAAAAGTGGCTGTCGACTCGTCTCGTTTAAGACACCTCAAGATTTCAGTCATAGTTGAATGAAATCTTTCTATTTGACCGTTGCTTGTGGAAGCATACGGTGGGGTCGTGAAGACTTCTACTTTAAGTTGTTCTTTTAATAAGAACTTGATTGACGCTGCGTTTAAAGCCTTTTCGTTGTCCATGACGACTAACTTTGGCATGCCAAATGCCATCATTACCTCCCGAAGGGGCGTTTTTTAGTTCTTCAGCAGCTCTTGATTTTACTATTTTAATCTGAGCATATTTTGAAAATTTATCTATGGCAGTAAGTACTAAAGTTTTCTGTGTAGTGTATAGATCTATATGGATAATTTCTCCAGGGTAAGTAGGTATTGGAGTTGGTTGGATTTCCCCATGTTGAGGATGCCTATCATACTTAGAAAGTTTGCAAGTTTCGCACTGCTTGGCAATAGCCGTTACTTTCTTTGTTAAACCTGGGAAAAAAAAATTTGCTGAGAATTTGGATTTTGTTTTCGATTGGATTTCTATGAGCTCGAACATGCTCTTTGACGATTATCTCATTCTGGTCAGATTCTAAAGGAATATCCTCTACTTGGGTTTGTGTGTATCTTACTTTATAACTACTGAAATGAAAAGGGTAAATATTTTGAATTTTTCCCATTATTCTTTCAGAAGTAAGCAAGCCGTTTACAATCTTTGGGTCAAGCCTTTCTTTTAAGATTTTTATCAGGTCTTCTTCAGAGTACTCTCTTTTCTTTATTGTATGACGATGGTACTGTGGAAATGGTAATTCGAATTCGTAAGATTCCTTATCTGAAGTTAGTAATAATAATTGGTTTTTGAATACGTTAATTGGAATGTTTGCACAGGGTATAAGATTGTGCGATGAACTCTCGTCACTATGAATGGTAGCTGTGGTGCTATTTATCTGAGCACCTGGAGGATTTCTAGATAGGGCATCTGCCACTACGTTGGAGGTTCCTGGTTTATATCTGAGTTCGTGATTGTACTCTTCAAGGTAGCTTTTCCACCTTTTGAGTTTACCATTATGATTTTTGTTGCTTAATGCAAAAGTTAATGGTTGATGATCAGTGAATATAATAACTTTAGAAGTACCGTAAAGGTACATGCGTAGACTTTGAAGAGCCCATACTATGGCCAACATTTCTTTTTCATTCGTGGCATAGTTTTCTTCAGTGCTAGTTAGTGTACGCGAAATAAAAGTGATCGGTCTGCCATTCTGCTCTAGTACTGCGCCTATTGCGTAATTTGAAGCATCTGTTGTTAGCTGAAATTCTTTTGTGAAATCTGGATATGCAAGAATCACATCTTGCGAAACTAAAGTATTCTTAATTTTTCAAATGCATTTTACAATTCTGGTCAAAGACTATGTTTACTTTAGGAGAGATATTTTTTGAAGAACGACCATTAACTCCTCTGAGTAGGGTTGTGAGTGGCTTTGCTAATTTGGCATAGTCACGAATAAAGCGTCTGTAATAACTTGATAGCCCTAGAAAAGATCTCAAATCCTTTAAGGTCTTTGGTACCGGAAAATTATTAATAGCCTTAACTTTTTCTTTGTTTGTTTTTACCCCGTTATTAGAAATAGTGAAGCCGAGGAAATCAACTTCATTTCTAAAGAATTCACACTTATCGATTTGTACCTTCATATTTGCTTTGGCTAAAGTGGAGAATACTTTATCGAGATCTTGGGTGTGTTCATCTTCAGATTTGCTAAAAATTATGATATCGTCGATATAGACATAGCATCTTGTTCCGATATGTTCTCGTAATATGTCATCGAGAGCTCTTTGGAAAATAGATGGGGAGTTCTTTAAGCCAAACGACAGTCTGGTGAATTCGAACTTTCCACCGTTTACTGAAAACGCTGTCTTCTCTATATCCTTTGAATTACGCGGGATCTGGTGAAAACCGCTTTTCAGATCGAGCACTGTGAAATATTTATTTCTACCTAATTGGGCGATGATCTCGCCAATCTCTGGAATTGGGTATCGATCTGATATTGTTATAGCATTAAGTTTTCTATAATCTATAACAAGTCTATATTTCTTTTCACCAGATGAATCTGCTTTTTTCGGTACTATCCATACTGGGGCATTATAAGGTGACCGTTAAGGTCTTATTATGCCATCATCGAACAACTGATTGATTTGTTTCTCAACTTCTGGTCTTAGAGAGGCTGGGTATGGATAATGTCTGCTATGAGCTGGTAGATCTGTGTTTGTTCTGATTTGTCCTTGTACCGCAGTGGTGTACGTTAATTTTTCGTCAGGTTCCGAAAATAGTTCAGTATGCTTTTTAACTATTTGATTGAGTATGTCTTTTTGACATACTGTCATGTGTTCTGTTCGGATTTTAATATGATTTACTGTCTGGGTTGCCAATTGCTTTATCTTTACTTTATAATTACCTTTTATAACCAGAATATCATTCTTTACGTCGATCACCGCATCGAGTTTTTTTAGTGTATCATTACCCAAGATACCATGGAATGTTTTAGGAGTGGGTAATAAGAAGAATTTAATTGGGTGATCAGGACAATTGAATAGACTAATGTGAGTGTGGTGGGTAATCTTAGTTTGCCCTCCAACGGAATTTGCAAAAAACGGCTTTTCGTTAAGTTTCGGATTCTGTATTAGATTTGTCTGAATATAGTTTTGGTTAGAACCGGTGTCAATTAAAAATTTGAAAATTTTCCCGTCCCTCGTAGCACAATTGAAGTAAGGCAACGAAGAACTGTTTAATCTAAAAAATGGAACTAACTTAAATCAATTCTAATTCTTATAATGAAACCTCGCTGCCGCTACCGTTGCTGCCGTCGCTGCTGACGATCCCGCGTTGGCGCTGGTTGCGCAAGTGTCCCACGATGGATATTGTCCTGACACAGGGCATGTGGCACTCGCTGCTGCTTGCGATCCCGCGTTGCGCAAGTGTCCCACGATCGATGTGCTGACCCAGGGCATGTGGCGGATGTTCTGCAGACTTTGCAGAGCTTGCAGAATTGGCTGAGTGCATTTCGGGTGTCGATGCATAGCCACCTTCTGTTAATGTCAACATTGTTGTTAACTTGTGTTTTGGATAAAATAAAAAACTGCGTGTATATGTACCATAATATACATGCGTTGCAAAATGTATTGTGCGCATACATTGGTTCGCAACACCTAAAGAAAAACAATGCTGTACCTGTTTGCATGTTAACGCTTTACATATGTTGATCATAATAAATAAATTTAGCTAAAATATACTTGTCATATATCTTATTATTATCGATTATGTAAAACTAAGACATTTCGCAACATTTATTTAGGTATAAAAAAAATTTTATTGAAGGAATTGATATATGCCAGTAAAATGGTGTATTTTTAATTTCTTTCAATAAAAATATTATTGACGTAATGAAATAAAAAAAAATTGTATCACTCTAAGCGGTGGATCACTCGGCTCATGGGTCGATGAAGAACGCAGCAAACTGTGCGTCATCGTGTGAACTGCAGGACACATGAACATCGACATTTTGAACGCATATCGCAGTCCATGCTGTTATGTACTTTAATTAATTTTTTAGTGCTGCTTGGACTACATATGGTTGAGGGTTGTAAGACTATGCTAAATAAGTTGTTTAAAATTTTTCGGAATTTTAAGCACATTGTATATTGTTGGATAATATAAGTGTGAATCTAAAAAGTTGTCGGTTAAGATATTCATATGAATTAATAAATGAATATACTAAAACTCTGTTGCATGAGAAATTTGAAGAATTATATGTTCTTTATTCATTTCAAATAATACTGAGGAATGTCTAGCATAAAATATATTATTTTATAAACTAGAATTGCCTCTTATTAACGAATATGGTATAGAGAATAATTTTGTGAATATTATGGACCTTCAAAAAAAAGATAGTATATTTCAAACTCATATGGGACTACCCCCTGAATTTAAGCATATTAATTAGGGAAGGAAAAGAAACAAACAAGCATTTTCTTAGTAGCGGCGAGCGAAAAGAAATCAGTTCAGCACTAAGTCACTTTTTCTATATGGCAAATGTGAGATGCAGTGTATGGAACGACAATATTCTAGTATGAGAAATTAACGATTTAAGTCCTTCTTAAATGAGGATATTTACCCATAGATTAGATTATGTTTCCAAAGAGTCGTGTTGCTTGATAGTACAGCACTAAGTGGGTGGTAAACTCCATCTAAAACTAAATATAACCATGAGACCGATAGTAAACAAGTACCGTGAGGGAAAGTTGAAAAGAACTCTGAATAGAGAGTTAAATAGTACGTGAAACTGCTTAGAGGTTAAGCCCGATGAGCCTGAATATCCGTTATGGAAAATTCATCATTAGAATTGTAATATTTAGTCAATATTATAACGATAGTGTGCATATCAGAGAACGGCACGGGTACACACACTCAACCGGTGCACCGGTTACTCATGTGCCTTTTCGATATACTTGCACTCATAAGTGTGAGTAGCCAAAAATACACATACTCATGAGGCTTATACTCATGAGCATAAGTGTATCGAAAGGCTTATACTCATGAGTATGAGTATCAAGAAAGGCCCGACACTTATTGTGCAAGTGCCGAGGCATATTCGTCAATTTGCGATCGGTGATTCTATGCACTCGGGTAAAGCCGGTGCCGGTGGTTATGGGTAAGTGTACCCGATACACTTGGTAAAAAATTATGAGTGGACCGGCACGATTGTATGTATGTACATAGTATGTACTACATACATTTGTATGTTTGTATGTATGTTTGTTGAGATGCAAGAACTGCCGTCAGCTTTTTGTATTGTTCTTGTTATTGCTGATGCGCTCTTCTTGCACTCATTTTATTTCTCGAAAATTTAATTTCGAAAACTATTTTTTTGGCTTTGTGTAGTGTATTTATTTGATGACTTATATAATTAATAAAAATTAAGTTTTAAAGAATTTGTATATGGGCATTTCTCAAAGTCGCGAACGTACGTTCGTACGAGATAAATTAAAAAAATAAAATCGAAAACAAACGTTTCCTGAAACTTTTTTTACTCTTCAATAGCATTTGTTTAGCTCTTTGGTTAGTGTAAATTATGGGGCTTATTGATTTTTAATTTTCATAATATTGTCAAAAAACATGCGGTCGCAAACGTACGCAAAATGGAAGTCGACTTTGGCTTAATACAGTAAAAATTAAAAAAATAGAATCTTGTAGCTTTCTATTAAGTCTACTCCGAAGAAAATATCTCCATTTATTTATTTTTAATTTAATTAAGTTCCGGTCGCGAACGTATGGTCGCGAACGTACGATTTTTCCATGTTGTTTTATTTATTAAATTTTTATTTTTACTACAACTTTTTTTTATTAATAACTTCATATTTCATAAAAACAAACGGATTTAACTCAATTTAATGTGTCTAATAACATTTAAAAGCAAAAAAAAATAAATTTGTATTAAATATGAAAAATGTACTGAAATTTATTAATAGCAAGAAAAATATGTAATAAATAATAAGTAATAACTAACAAGTAATAAGTAACTGCAAACGATATAGTTTTAAAAAACAAAAAAAAAAATTTTTTTTTTAAATCCATGCGACGCTAGTAAAAATCGACATATGCTTATAGGTAAGGTCGCGAACGTACGCTACTTTGACAATCAATAAAAAAAGATTGGTTTGAGTAACCCCAACGATTTTTATACCCGCTACCCATAGGGTAGAAGGGTATTATAACTTTGTTCCGGCAGGAAATGTATGTAACAGGTAGAAGGAGGCATCTCCGACCCTATAAAATATATATATTCTTGATCAGCGTCAACAGCCGAGACGATATAGCCATGTCCGTCTGTCCGTCTGTCCGTCCGTCCGTCTGTCCGTATGAACACCTAGATCTCAGAGAGCAATAATTTTTTTTCGACAGCATTTGTTATGTTTGCACGCAGATCAAGTTTGTTTCAAATTTTTGCCACGCCCACTTCCGCCTCCGCAAATCAAAAAAATCGAATAACAAGTGTAATTTTAAATCTAGAGCTACGAATTTTGGTATATACAATAATTACTGTAGTCGTTATGATTTCTGAAAATGGTTGCGATCAGATAAAAATTGTGGAAGTTATTAAAAAAATAATTTTGTATTGGCAAAAACGCCTACTTACTAGGGGTCTGGGTTGCTTTGGCTGACAATCTGGTATATTGAGCCGTTTATGGCATATTTTGAATGATGTACTATGTCGATATACCAAACATACCATTTAGTATATTTTTAGTATTTTTTGTATTTTCGGTATATTTTGAAAATGATACCACAATATTTTGCCTTTATTAAAAATGGATAGCGGGTATCTCACAGAGTAGTTGTAATAACACGTTTCTATACAAAGCACATTTCTATACAAGGAAGTACTAATTAGGGTCACATGTCATTAATGTCAATTTAGGAGTAATAAAGATGCAATTTAATTAGGGTAACCTATTGAAATGTCAAGTGTGAGCTAATAAAGATGCAATTTAATTAGAGTTAGCTGTGGAAATGACAAGTGTGGGGTAATAAAGATGCAATTTAATTAGGGTTAGCTGTGGAAATTACAAGTGTGGGATTTGTGTGACGAATCGTACGCGACCCGAGACGGGGCGATGAAAGGATCGGGATCGGGGTCGGGGGCGTTTCGTCAGACAAATCCTTCGGAGTCGGGGTCGGGGTCGAGATCGCTTGTCCCGAGACGCCCTCGGGGTCGGAGTCGAGATCGCTTGTCCCGACACGCCCTCGAGGTCGGGGTCGCAATCGGTCTCGCACTCGGGGTCGCAAACGAAAACGATTCGTAGATCGAGGACGAAAACGTGCAACGAACATGTGCTACGATACGCTCTCGAGGTCGAGACGAGACGGTGAGGGATCGGGGTCGGTGTCGCAATCGAAAACGATTCGTAGATCGAGGGCGAAAAAGTATGGCGAACACGTGCTACGATACGCTCTCGAGATCGAGACGAGATGGTGAGGGATCGCGGTCGTGGTCGCAATCGAAAACGATTCGTAGATCGAGGGCAAAAACGTGCAACGAACACGTGCTACGATACGCTCTCGAGATCGTGTGTCCCGAGACGAGACGGTGAGGGGGTCGGGGTCGCAGTCGAAAACGATTTGTAGATCGAAGGCGCCTTGCACGCTAGCTAGCATCGCTAGCTGTAAAACGATCGTAGGCGCCACGCTATCTATAAAACGAACGAAGGTGTGGCGCCCACTTGTCTCGTCATTTCGAATGTATTCGAAATCGGAGCGGAGGAAGGACGATGTGATGAACGTTAAAAAGGATGGGAACGTGATGTAATTCAGACGAGAGTACAACACCATTTCCAAGACACTTGAAGATAAAATAGAAAATCTAAAAGAGGGTAGCACACCATGAATACCCATAGATATTCGTCCACTATTCAATTTTCCTCGGTTTTCATCCAAAACCTAAAATCCTTAAAATCACTTCTAGTTTGTGACTCGAAGATACACATCGGCTCCGCGATTCTCCAAAGTTAACAATATTTAAAAATTGTTAAGTGAATAATTGTGTAGTGAAAAATTGTTTAAACATTCAGTATTAACAATAAAACCCTCGTCGAAAACAAATTATAATTGTGCAGTGAAAATTGTTAATAACTTTCAAAATCAAGTTTGTTTAAACAAATTGTAAAATTCGAAAATTATTATTAAACAACATTGTAAAAATCAATTTTACAATACACAAACAAATACTTTAAAAACAATACTTCAAATAAAATAAATATTATTTCATTCAACCATCAAATAAAAAAGAAACAAACAAAAAACATCAACATGAATCCCGAGAATATCAACAACTTCAACTACACCACCAACACCATCAATGGGGAGTATTGCTATTCCTGCCAACATTACCTACCTGCAGGTATGCAATGGCATTTCCACGCTCGCACCGATATACATAAATACAACTCTATCCGTCCGGTGGACGGAAGAATCAAGCAGATTGTGATTGTACAAGGGACGTATTCTCCAATACATGTTTGAGAATGAGGGAGCGGATGTAAGGATGCCTATTGAATTCCTAAATGAGGCTGGATTAGCACTGATCCCACACTTGGAATGCGTGATGACTACCCACCTATCATCCAAATGCAATTTTGAGTTGTTTGCTGAGTACATGCTAATAAAAGAGTATGATATTCAACAAGAAATAAAATCGTTCCAGAGCACAATGTCTCAGGTTACGACTGGATCCGACTTCACCCGCTTCTTTGAATCGCATAAAAATGTGATAGACGCAAAAATGAGTGAGTTTCAGGAAAAGGATAGTGGATGGACCTTGACACGAATTATTAGGCTGGAGCTTAATGTTTACAAATGTGATCCGACAAAAGGATCCAATCATTTTGAGCTTCCGCTTAAATTAAAAAATAGAAAGGCAGTTGTTAATGTACATAACAAAGATGTCTTCTGTTTTAAGTGGGCAATTATATCGGCCCTCAAACCAATAAGTAGATCATACCATTGTAATAGTTATGGTGTTGAGATTACGTCCCCAATAATTGAGGTGAATAACATAAAGATTGACTTCAATGGATTAACATTCCCGATGGAAATTCGAAAAATAAAAGAGTTCACTCAACGAAACCCTCACATAAGTTTAAATGTTTTCGGGTATGATGAGGAATCTGACAAAATAATTGGACCACTTTACTGCGATGGAGTAGAAATGAGAATCCACATTAATTTATTATTCGTCGACGGACCAACGGCGGGTATTCATGGACACTATGTGTGGATTAAAAATATTTCATCGTAAGTACATTCATTAAATTTGAAAATATCACAATCACCTTACAATTTCAATTTTCATTCACAGTCTACTTGCCAAACAACTGGGTAAACATCGAGTTAAGCGTTGGTTCTGTAATCAATGCTTACAATACTCAACGAGTGAGGAGAGGGCGGCTCAACATACATTGAGATGTAGTCGGGTGGTTACCGAGGACCAAGGAAGGATCAGAAGATTACCTTTAAAAACCATCACCGTCAGTTGGAGGTTCCGTTCGTCGTGTATGCAGACTTTGAATGTATATTGGAACGAGTATCATTAGATGTAAGTGTAAACACGAAAATTATTAATAAGCATGTGCCAGTAGCATTTGCATACTACATAAAGTGTGCATTTGACTCTGGCTTAGATAAGTTTGTTTCGAAGACAGGAGGTGATGTCGCTCGCACTTTCATTAAAAATTTAACGTCAGATTTGTCCGATATGTATGAGAACCACATGAAAATAGTGGTTCCAATGCACATGACTCATAATGAGTTAGATAATTTTAGGAAAGCAACCATTTGCCACATATGTAAGGGTATTTTAAATAATGATAGAGTGAAAGATCATTGTCATTTTACAGGTAGATATAGAGGTGCAGCCCATAATTCCTGTAATCTTAATTACAAGGCGGGTGATTTTATCCCCGTATTCTTTCACAATTTCTCCAAATACGATTCTCATTTGTTTGTTAAAGAACTTGGAGAAATTGAGGGGGAAATTAAAGTTATTCCTTTGAATAAGGAATTGTATATTTCAATTTCTAAATATCTCCCTCTAAGGAAAAATACCCTAGAAATCAGGTTTTTGGATACTATCAGATTCATGCCCTCTAGTCTAGACACACTCGCGGGGAATTTGAGTGAGGAGAATTTCAATGTGCTGAAATCACAGTACAAAAACAAGTCAGATTTTGAACTACTTCGCAGGAAAGGAGTTTTCCCCTACGAATATTTAGATTCTATTGAAAAACTATATGAAACTTCTCTCCCACCAAGATCCAAGTTCTATAGTAATTTAACAGAGTCAGAATGTTCAGAAGAGGATTACGCTCATGCCATCCAAGTATGGTATCATTTTAATTGTCGTTCATTGAAGGAATACTTAGAATTGTATTTGAAAACTGATGTTTTATTGTTAACAGACGTTTTCCAAAATTTTAGGGCAATTTGTTCTTCAATTTACAATTTTGACCCCGCCCATTATTACACTACATTGATTGGATTGTCGTGGGATGCTATGCTAAAAACCACAGAGATCGAACTCGAGTTACTCACTGACATTGATATGATTACATATTTTAATAGTGGAATTCGGGGTGGGTTGGTGCAATGTAGTCATAGGCATACAAAAGCAAACCACAAATACTTAAAAAATTTCGATCCTACTAAAGAATCGGAATTTTTAATGTATGTGGATGCAAACAATTTGTATGGATGGGCTATGTCTGAACCACTACCTTACGGTGAGTTCAAATGGTTAGACACGAATCAGATTAAGAGTTTTAATCTAGAAAATATTCATGAAAATAGTGAGTATGGATATATTCTAGAGGTTGATCTAGATTACCCTTACTCAGTTCATGATGAACATAATGATCTACCATTCTGTCCCGATAACAAGCTACCATCAAAAAAATAATTTTGAAAAAGATTTTTAAAATTATTGAACAATGCTGTTTATGGAAAAACCATGGAAAACAGTGAAAAAAGGGTGGATGTACGGATAATAACGGAGTGGGACTATCCAGTTGAAAATATGAAGTTAGGACGACCCAAATTATGTGCCAGGGATTTAATATCAAAATCTAATTTTCATAGTGCATCAAGGTTCAGTGAAAGTATGTATGCTATTCAAATGAAGAGGTTACACAACATTTGTGATAAACCAATTTATTTAGGATTTGTAGTGTTGGAGATGTCAAAATACAAAATGTATGACTTCCATTATGACTATATGAAACCTAAGTTTGGGAAAGCACTCAAATTAAATTATATGGATACGGATTCATTTATTTACAGCATAAAAAACGAATGATTTTTATGCAGATATTCGGGATGATGTGGAGTTAAAGTTTGACACGTCCGAATATCCAGATGAATTGGCCGAGTTGTATAAGTTTAAGAAATGTAATAAGAAACGATTAGGTTTCTTTAAGGATGAGTTGCATGGTAAACCAATGGCTGAGTTTGTTGGTTTACGCTCAAAAATGTATGCGTACACTTATGAAAATTTCGATAACTCTGGTGAAATATGCATCAGAAAAAATAAGGGGGTAAAGGCATGTTGTTTGATGGGCATTTCATTATCAAATTATTCAAATACTTTGTATACAGGAAAGCAAGAACGTTCTAGTATGCAGATGTTTAGGTCTAGAGGGCATGAAATCACTACAGTCGAAGTAACAAAAACTACATTAGATAGTCAGGATGATAAACGAATAATAGAAGAAGATAAGATTTCAACTATAGCAAGAGCACATTATTTAGTAATACCCTTTGAAATTGAGAGTTCCATATCAATTTTAGAAGCGGAGTCAAGAGTTTGGCGCAGCCAAATGTTTGCACTACAGAGCTCACACAGTAATCAAACTAGTGTGAACAAAATAAATAATCTTAAAAGAAAGTTGGATAATAATGAAAGTGCGATCAACATTTACGAAGGACAATTAATATTTCATTTCATGTTAATGGATAGAATGAAAAAAACAAAACTAGATGATTAGATTAGTAAACAATACTTTATTGAAAATTGAAATGTATAAATTAAAAAATAAAAAATGTTTAAAATTAAGTGTACATATTAGTAAATTAAGAAAAATAAAAATTATAAATAACTTGAAGATAAAATAAAAAGAAAAAATACAAAACACAAAATTGTTTTCAATCTTATAATATTACAAAATTTCATTCTTATGAATCCAGCTGTCTTCGGTTTTGGGGAAACCCAACCAGCGCACTAGAGCTCTATTGCCTTTCTTTTTTAACACTTTTTCAACCAGATAAGTGTTAGGAAAACTTGTTTTTTTCAGTTCCTCTTTGTAGAAACCACCTTGAATTGGATTCCCATTGAAGTCTTGTAGTAAGTATGTTGTTGGGTAAGTATTCTGTACTTTGTTTATTTTAAAAATTTCAGTTGTCCAATTAGGAGTATAGCCTTTTTCAAATACGTGTTTGTACTTGCTGATGCGTACATAATCACCCATTTTCAATTTGCTTCCCGCAAACATTTTAATGTTATTGTAGACAGTTTTCAAAATATGTTTCTCATTTTTAGTGTTTACATTAACGGGTGGCATTCGTATAGTTCTATGATGTCTATTGTTGTAAACGGAAATTAGTGATTTGAATATATCAACCCACTTGTATGTCCCATTGAAACTAAATTCACGCCACATTAGGTATTTTAATGATCTATTAAATCGTTCAACAATTGAGGCCTTTAGACTACTAAATGTTGAATAGTGGTTGATTCCATATCGTTTCATTAATATCTTAAATTGGGTGTTAAAGAACTCTTTTCCATCGTCTGTTTGAAGATTTTTGGGGAATCCTCTCCTGATTGAAATATTTTCTCCATGGCCTCAGCAACGTCTTTTGCATTTTTAGATTTTATTGCTTCCCCCCATCCAAATTTTGAGAATGTGTCTATCACTGTTAGCATGTAGCGATACCCATTGTTTGAGTGTGCATACTTCCCCATTTCAACCAAGTCAGCTTGCCATAATTCGTTTATCCCTTTTGTTATGACTCTACGTCTAAGAAAATGCTTACGTGAAGAAGCATGTATTTCATTAATTATTCCCCGTCTAGACATATTTATTACTTTCGAATATGAGAGCGTACAATTTTATCAAGAATATCTGATGTAGTTTTCTCAGTCTTGATTATTCGCTGTTCAACTGTAGACAATTTATCGGATAATAATCTCTCATTCCTTTCTTGATGACTTGAAATCATTGATGTTAGAAAATTTCTCAGATCGTCTACAACTTGGTCCACATATTCTTTTATCGCCAAGTCGGCATTCTCAATTGGTAAGCGACCATTTTTTAAACGTCTTCCTTGTATATTGTAACTTCCATCATTATCAATGTAGAGTCCTGGTATTTTCTCACGTCGTTTTAAATGAATAGAGATCTGCTTATCGTTTACATAACGTCCAAACTTGTCAACAGACATGATGATTATAAGTTCATTTCAATGTTATCAATCAATTATATATGAATTTAGTGTATAATTTGAGCCTCTCTCAATTCTTCAATTATTGATGTAATTTCATTAGTATGATTCGTATTTCCAGCTGTTTGAGAGGCAATTAAGAGTTGTAATCGTTCAACCAACTCATTTGGATCGTCCCAATATACATAATTGGGTTTATTCGTCGCGAGTGACATGAAACCAGTCCCAGAAACAATAGATTTTGAGAATTTAGGTGTAGACTCGGCAGTACGTGATTTTGTTAAGAGTGGTTTAATAATTTTTGTGTATTTTTCTTTGCCCTTGTTCCTCTGATCTGTCCATCGGAATTAAAATTTCTCCGGTGCACATTAGTTATCAATAAAATTTCATTATATATTTCTAGATCATTTTAATTATAATTTTGAGGTAGGCGGTGGAATATTAATGAATATAATCCACTTGTAAGACTCCAGTTTTTCCCATCATCCAATTCAATTTTTTTGTGAGTCACATTAATATGTGAATTCCCCAACATTAATTGTCCACTTGCATTTTTGTATGGACCATATGTCTTATCCAAAAGATCTTCCCCTGCCAGTTCACTGATATTCAAATTTTTTGAGTTGACTTCATGTTGGATTGATTGACTCGTTATCGAAGGCGTTGAATGTATAGCTGTTTCATTTGATAACACGTTCGATGAATGAGAGGGCTCTTGACTCATTAACGGCAATGATGAATGGAGTGAGTCTTGAACCGGTAATGGAAGCGAAGTGTGGGGGGATATTTGCTTCATAAACTTAGATGATGAATAAGGAGAACCTTCTCTCGCTAACGATTTCGAGGTATGAGGTAAGCCTTCAAACGATGTGTCTTCTATAGCTGGTTGAGAATAGAATTGATCATCATCATTATCATCATCATCATCATCATCTTGAGCATTAACACTATCCATCCCCAAATCCAATGCCTTCTCAATATCATATTTAGGTTTTGAGAATTGACTCTTAGCACTGTGAAATGTGAGTTTCCTTTTCTTGTTAGGTGGTGTGTTTCTCTCTCGGTCGATTGGAGAGTAGTTTTGCATAGTTTTTTTTCCAGTCTCAACATTATTGAACTCTGATGGTATCAATGTCTTTTTGTTATCATTCACAAGTTCATGTAGTGGTTCAGTTATAGGTTTAAATGTTTCCTCCAGACCAATACTGTTCTGACTTTTGAGTTGTTTAAGATCAGAAAATTTTTTTTTAGAGCATTTCGGCTTTTAGTTAATTGAGTTAAAACTTTTTGATTCATTTTCTTTCAAATTTATCTCATTCAACTGTTAGTGGGTTAATGATTATTTCAGTCTTGTGGTCATTAGTGTACTGTGATCTATTTTACGAAACATAACCATATATAACCAATAAACAGATACATTAGCATGTTTTTATGAAGAGAGTTGGTTGTACAGATCAGATACCTGGTTGTACAGATCAGGTACCTGGTTGTACAGATCAGGTACCTGGTTGTATCGAACAGCTAGCTGTTCTTCTAAACAGACCTGGTTGTACAGATCAGGTATCCGGTTCTGATAACAGACCTGTTTCTGTTAACAGATCTGTTTCAATTTCCCATATCCCCATTTAAAATTATGAAATTAAATTTTCAATTACATTTATTCACGCAATGTAAAAAGGAGAACAGTGGCTAAAAGAAAGCTGAAAATTCCCCAATTTCCCATTCCTAATGAAAATTTCGATTTTATATTTCATTAACATTTATTTGTAATAAGTATCAGAACTAATAAAGCTGGAAAAGAAAGCTGAAAAAGAAGGCTGAAATTCCCCAAATTTACCAGTCCCCATTTAAAATAATTTTGTTATTTTATTTTGATAATATAATTTATTGTTTTGCATATATTTTATTACATTTTCAATTTGAATAGAATTTTTCCATCATCCTGTTTTGTTATGGTATAATTACCAGTATTTAATTCTTTAATGTATACAGGCTCAACTTCATCATAACATTTCGGGAGATAAATTAAATAGTTTTCCAATGTTAATTTTAGTGAATTGGTATTAAATTTACTAGGAACCTTCGACGCTTCATATATCCTGAATTCCGTATTCCTTGGAAGAGCGCGGAAAGGGAGCTTCTGTTTCTTCTTGATTGCATTCAAATATTTCAGTGTTGATTCAATCTCCATGTCATTGGCGAGGAATTGAATGTCCTCAGCAAGAGGAGTAATAAGAGGAAGATTAACTTCGGTGAAGTCAATCTCCTCTCCGTTGCTAACCTCAAACGATGGATTCATCCTGATTATTTGGTGTCTGTGTGTGTTTCTGTGTCTAGTACTGCTGTTGCTGCTGATACTGCAGTTGTCGTTGTTGTTGATGCTGCTGTTGGTGAGGATGTTGATGATGGTGATGATATTGTTGTTGTTGCTGGTGCTGCTGGTGTTGTTGAGTGATGAGTGGTGATGACTGAATGATATTTTCCTTCGAGAGGCTAGCTGATTTTATACTTCTCACTTTCCCCTTCCACTGTTGTTTTCAAAGGTTTTCATTACCTAAGGACGTTTTCCTTTGATTGGTTGACTTTCTAGCTGTTACTAGCTGTAGGACTTCTCAAGTGCTAGAGAAGGACAACCATCCCACTGATAAGTGTCTCCCTACTCTTCAACCGACATACACCACATTAAAATTCTAAACACAAATGTCCACAGTTTACAGTCCCAAAATTTTGAAAACGCTCATAATTGTACTTAATGTTTTTTCCTAAATATCTGACTACTTCTAATGGTGGTTGTAAATTCCCAAAACTATCGAAATAATAAGAATCTGATCCTCTCTTGTAATATGCTACCCAATGCGTTCCATTCGATATTGAGTCTGCTAAATTTATTATTCCACACTCGAAATGATGTGGAAATTTGGGTAATTGATCCTTCATATAAACACCTCGAAAATGAGGAATCTTTCTAAAGGCAAACTTCATTATATCAAAGTTTGATAATGCTCTCTTGGGTAGCTTACCTATTAGTTTTTTTGAATGCGTTTTTGACTTTGATTATTTCTAGCAAATGATATACCATATCCATTTTTGTATGGTTGTAAATACAAGCCAGCTCCCAATGCAACCGTTTCCATTTTTTTATTATGCCTCTTGTTTTCCTCTAGATGTTGTTTAGCCATCTTTGCATTGTTAATAGATTTTACTATTGCTGCACTACCTGACGCCAAACTACCCACAGCGCTCAGAGCTGTTAAAATTGGGACAAGTGGCAAGAACCCACCTATCTTGGGTACATTTATAATACGTGGAATAACAACATTTTTCCTACATCCCATCGAGTTCGATACTGCTTTACGTGCAACTTTTATTGCACTCAAGATATCAAGCGGTTTATTCTTTTTCAATTCCTTTGTAGCCTTTTTGATTATTGTAGTCAATGATGTTTTCACTCTTTTCTTTCTCTCCTGATTTGATCCCATTCCAAATTTTTCTTCGTCTTCATCATGTTTGTTACAAAGTATGCTGCTGCTCTCTCTCAATACTACTGTCTAACGCTTTTACACGATTCCAAGCCTTTTCAATTAAAACTGAGTCAGCTTTATGACGTTCACTCAACTCTTTACTGTTTGAATATGCAATATCATGCTCTCTACACGCTTCATCCAAACCATTAATTCCACGATCACCACGTGCTAATCGTTTCTCTAACTTTGTTCCAGGTCCACAGTAATTGTATCCAGGTATATGAGCCTCAAAAGGTAGAGAGTCTATTATATTGTTTACAAGACCACTACCCTGTTTGAATTTTGATTTTGAACTAATTAAATTATAAAAACGTTTGGCCATTTTATAGCAACCTCAATCAACAAACGTTTCCCATTGAATGAAGTACTTCTCTCACTAACATGCGTTTTTTAAGACATAAGAAAAGCATACTAGTACGAAACATTGAGGGTGGTGGACATGGAGAGAATAATCAACAACCTCGACATAGTGTTTTGCTACCCAATACAATTAGAGCATTATTAATTAATTGTTGGACCATCAAATTGTGGAAAAACCAATGTGATGCTTAGCCTTATAGAGAGTCCCAATGGTCTCAAATTTGAAAATATTTATGTATTTTCAAAGAGTTTATACCAACCCAAATATGAATATTTGGAAAAACTTATCAAACCAATTCAAGGAATGGGATATTTTACATTCTCTGGAAACGATGCAGTGTTATCACCGCACGAAGCTAAAAATAATTCCATTATGATATTCGATGATGTGGCATGTGAAAAGCAGGATAATATCCGAAACTATTTTTGTATGGGAAGACATAAGAATATTGATTCATTCTATTTATGTCAAACATACACACATATACCGAAGCATTTAATACGTGACAATGCTAATTTTATTATAATGTTTAAACAAGATGATTTGAACATGCGTCATATATATCGAGATCACGTAAACAGTGACATGGACTATGAATCATTTATGGAAATTTCACGAAAATGCTGGGAGGAGAAATTTGGATTTCTACTAATCTCTAAAGATGATGATATGAAAAATGGGCGATACAGAAAAGGCTTTGATCAATTTATTATACTTTAATAATATGAATATAAAACTAATGATATGATGATTAAACAACAGTCCAAACTCAGACTTCAAAATGTCTACATCACTAACATTTGCATTAAATGGAAACACATCAGTTATAACCGAAAATTTTTTCCCACAAATTGAATTAAATAGAAATTATGAGTGTGCTCTCATTGACTTTCACACATACAATTCTATACCAAACGTAGATAGAGGGAACAATCTATTTCATATTGGAAATAAATGTATAGAAATACCTGTTGGATCGTATGAACTCGAAGAGATTGCAACATATATTATTGATGTCCTAAAGGGGTATGGTTCTTATGATGAGTTAAAAATAGAAACCAATAATAATACGCTGAAAGTTCAAGTTACCACTAAAAAAGAAACAGTATATTTTAATCGTGAACGAAGTATTGGAAAGCTATTTGGTTTTGGTACAGGTATTCTAAAACCGCACAATACTGAAATTTATGCCTCAGATAATCCTGTGAATATTTTAAAAGTAAATACAATTAGATTGGAATGCAACATTATCAGTGGGTCATATGTAGGTAATAGACCAAATCATGTGCTTCATGAATTTGGAATCAATGTTCCTCCGGGATATAAAATGAGTATTACACCACGAAACTTGATTTATTTACCTATCAACACTAGAGAAATAAGCACGCTCGAAGTACGGATAACTGATCAGGAGGGGGAATTAATCAATTTTCGAGGGGAAACTATATCAATTCGTCTTCATTTACGAGCAACAGAATGATTATTTATAATAAAAGGTCGTTACATCACCTCACAACTCCCATTACTAAATGTAAAGGTGAAGTGAAAACACCATCATCATTATCATCTCGAGCACCATCATATCCACGACCTGCGGTATCATTAAAAATAAACTGATTTTAAAATCACTTGGATTTAATATTCAGTAAAATTACTACCTTCATTTCAAATGAATGAAATTTTTTTTGTGCAAGATAAACCTCACAATGATGAGAGTATCACGAAAAAAGAATATCACACTTATTACCCATATCAGCAGAACTTCAAAACAAATGATGAAGTTCGTATTACAATACAAAACCAAGATTTGTATGTGTTGCCGTCTGAAAGTTTCCTCCACTTTGAAGGGACACTTAGTAAAATTACTAACCAAAATTCGGGCACAAGTACAACAAATGATGTTGCCGGCTTGCTTAAAAATAATTGCATGGCCTATTTTTTGGATGAAATAAGATATGAATTGAACGGATGCGAACTGGATAGAACACGGTTTACTGAAATCACATCTACTCTGAAAAACTTTCTTTCCATTGGTCGACAGGAGTCTCTATGTTATCGTAATGCCGGGTGGAGTGGAGGAGAGAGTATATCTTCCGGAGGTCATTTCAGCTTCTCAATACCACTAAAAATGCTAATGGGATTCGCGGAAGATCATAAAAGTTATATTACATTGTAAACATGAACTCATTCTCTTGCTAGCTAAAAATATGAATGATATGTTTGAAAAAACGGTCGGAGGTGTTGAACATAAAATTGCTATACAGAACATTAGTTGGAGAGTACCCCACATTGTTCCAAGCGATACTACTAAAATTAAAATGTTCAATGTAGTCAAAAGTGGTGCTACACTTCCACTTTCATTCCGCAGCTGGGATTGTTATATAAATCCCTCGTTGGTACAGGGGACTCATCATGTATGGAACGTTAAGCTAGCTGCAAATAGAGAACGTCCACGGTTTGCAGTCATTGCGTTTACATTAAATGGCCATATAATTACAAAAAATTTGAGAAATGCAAAAGTGTATTTAAATTCTGAAGTCTATCCATATGAAGATTTAAATGTAAAATTCAATGAAAATCGGTTTGCTGCCTTGTATGATATGTACGTGAAATTCCAAGAGAGTTACTACAACCGTGAGCCTCGTCCGCTTTTAACACCACTAGACTTCAAGTCAAAGGCTCCTATTGTTGTTGTTGATCTTTCATATCAAAACGAGTCGGTCAAATCAGGACCAATTGATGTTAAAATTTCAACTGAATTGAGAGTACCAAGTGAGTTGAATACAAAGGTATATTGCCTTCTCATTCACGATCGTCTAGTTGAATATACCCCACTGACTGGATTAGTTCAACGTATCGTATAATTTTTTCTCAAAATATTTCTTCATTCACCTTTTGGAAATCATTACGAGTAGACGTCAACGGATCGAAAGAAATTTAAAATGATGTTGATTGAAAACAAGACCAACTCCACAACTCATATTTCGATACAACAACTTATAACTGAAATAAATAATTTTATGAAAATGTTTAACGATAAAATTTTTCCTGAACACATGGAATATTTATCAGAATCATTGAAATATTTTAATAATAGAATATGTGATGGACCATTGGTTTCTAATGTTCATGGTCAACATTTCGCATCCTGCTGTTGGGCTCATAACGATGTGGAGGATGGAGTCGATACATGTGCCTGTCATTTCTATACTGTTCGCTCACAAAAATCAAAAAAAATTATAAAAATGTATGTTAGTTTAGAGAATCGATTTTAAACAATGTATTTGGAAATAAAATTATGTTACATACAGAACATGCAAAGAAGAATACTATATCTTTACGGGAAATGGAATTTTTACAGCACTATTCGGTTTTTCTTTCAGATTTTCTATTTTATCTTCAAGTGTCTTGGAAATGGTGTTGTACTCTCGTCTGAATTACATCACATGCGTCACGTGCAAGACGTCTTCGATCGTTTTTTCAGGTAGCGTTGGGTTTCCGAATATATTTCATCACGTTTCGTAACGTTGATTCGTGTTAGACGTTCACGTATTCGATCGTTTGAATGTGGCGCTGCCTCACGTTTCCGTCCATTCGTTTCGTAACGTTTCGATCTAGTATGATGCGTTGCCCCACGACCTACGTTTTCGATGTGGGTGTTCGCGCGTTCATACGCTACGTTCGTTAAAGAGCGTATAACGTTTTCGTAGGACGACTTCGTCTCACGTTTTCGTGTACGAACTACGAATCGACTACGACCCCGACCCCCTCACCGTCTCGTCTCGGGACACACGACCTCGAGAGCGTATCGTAGCACGTGTTCGTTGCACGTTTTCGTCCTCGATCTACGAATCGTTTTCGATTGCGACCCCGACCCCCTCACCATCTCGTCTCGGGACACACGATCTCGAGAGCGTATCGTAGCACGTGTTCGTTGCACGTTTTCGCCCTCGATCTACGAATCGTTTTCGATTGCGACCCCGACCGCGATCCCTCACCGTCTCGTCTCGATCTCGAGAGCGTATCGTAGCACGTGTTCGTCATACGTTTTCGCCCTCGATCTACGAATCGTTTTCGATTGCGACACCGACCCCGATCCCTCACCGTCTCGTCTCGACCTCGAGAGCGTATCGTAGCACATGTTCGTTGCACGTTTTCGCCCTCGAACTACGAATCGTTTTCGATTGCGACCCCGAGTGCGAGACCGATTGCGACCCCGACCTCGAGGGCGTGTCGGGATAAGCGATCTCGACTCCGACCCCGAGGGCGTCTCGGGACAAGCGATCTCGACCCCGACCCCGACTCCGAAGGATTTGTCTGACGAAACGCCCCCGACCCCGATCCCGATCCTTTCATCGCCCCGTCTCGGGTCGCGTACGATTCGTCACACAAATCCCACACTTGTCATTTCCACAGCTAACCCTAATTAAATTGCATCTTTATTACCCCACACTTGTCATTTCCACAGCTAACCCTAATTAAATTGCATCTTTATTACCTCACACTTGACATTTTCAATAGGTTACCCTAATTAAATTGCATCTTTATTACCCCTAAATTGACATTAATGACATGTGACCCTAATTAGTACTTCCTTGTATAGAAATGTGCTTTGTATAGAAACGTGTTATTCCAACTACTTCACAGTCGAGCACACTCGACTGTAACTTAATGCGAAGCAATTACAATAAAATTATGTTTTCGGTCGCGAACGTACGATTTGAACATAGATAAGAAGCAAAATAAAAATAAACAGTTAATTGAACATTTTTTCGCTCACTTTGCATTTTTATCTTATTATTGGATTGCTATTAAGAGATTTGGTAGAAAAAGAGCAAACATATCATATGTTTTCTTTGTGAAATAATAAAACATAAAAATGCATACAAAAGGAGCTAAAAGTGAAAAATTACATTTTTTCAGTTTGCAGGCAAGTTTTTTATAAAACAACGGAGATATGCTACGGATCCATTGTATTATGAAAATTTGGATATTTCTTTATGACATTATACAAAAAAATACGATGAATGTGAAGATTTTTTTTTTCGGTCGTGGTTTACCATTTTTTGAGAATTGCCCATATGTTGGAAAGGAACAAAAACAAGTAAACATCCACCTAATCAGTTTTATTAGGTGTAATTTACCTGTTTTATGAGTTTTTGGGTTTTTTACATTCATCAATAACCGGAAAATCAGACATTTGATTACCTGTTTATAACACTATTGTAAATGCTTATATAATTGCAAAAGGGTATTTTGCATATTTGTACAATTTCCATAAATTTCAGGAAAAACCATCTGATATTTTCTTTGATCATTTGTAAAAGTAAAACACGCAAAAATCATTCACAAAGCAAAATTCATAAAATCTAACCGCGAGCCGCGACACACAAGCATCAATAGGGGTGGGGGAAAAACACCCAAGTGTTTGATCAAATACTCGAGTGTCTGAGCAAAACACTTGGGTGTCTGAGCAAAACACTTGGGTATCTGAGCAAGACACTTGGGTGTTTTTCAGAATTTGAACAGATACTCATAAGACATAAGCCATTTCGTCATGAGTGCAAAAATGATCGGATGCACGGAGAACAACCACCGGCAAGACACAAGTGTCAACAAGCCGAGTGTCTAAAACAGGGGTGCTCAACGCCTATACACTGAGTGCACTTTTGTTTTTGTAGATGCTCTGTGCTTATGGCTAGTGCGCCCATACGCACCGTGCATATGGGCTTCGATTTGCATGCGAAACAAAAACAATTTTGCTTGTTTCTCCATTCCATCTCTTTCCGTCGTCACGCTTCGCTGACCGCAATGTATTTTGTTTTTGTTTTTTTCCCGAACACATGCACTGGAACTTATTCTTCTGTCTGGGTTGGGTTTTGATTTATTTCATGGTCGACCATCGTAAGTGTTATGTTCAATTTTTTGGTGGGTTAAAAAAATGAGTGATGAATTGGAGAGCACTTTTTTTTACCAAAAACTTTAAATGTGAATATAATGCGAAATATGCTTCGTAGTTCTGGATGTAAACACAAAATACAATCGTAATTTTTCTCAGTGCACAGCTGCGCCCCAACACAAAAACGCACTGCCATAAGACGAATTTGAGCACCCCTGGTCTAAAATGATCGGGTGCACGAAGAACAACCACCAGCAAGACACAAGTGTGTACAAGCCGAGTGCCTAAAATGATCGGGTGCCGAATAGGCAAGTGCAAGAAAGGCCTGAGTATGACAATGACTCTTACTCGCAGCACTCGCATTAATTTGGGTAAGTGTGTACTCGGTTTGCGAGTGCTAAGTAGCACCGGCACTCAAAAATTTATGGGTGTGAGTTGAGTGTCGAAATTTGCCACCCTTGACGATGTTTGGTGCATATGGAAAACCATATAAGGACATTGTAATTTATTAGCATGTATGGAATTTATCAAACAATTTTGATAAGAGTTTATTTAAATTAACATAAAATAAATTTCAAAAATAGATAAAGTGCTGATAGATTATATGAGTACAGTGCGTTAATTTTTCGGAATTATATAATGGCATGATTATAATTGATTTTTATGTTTATTATAAGCACTTGTATGATTAACAATGCGAAAGATTCAGGATACCTTCGGGACCCGTCTTGGAACACGGACCAAGGAGTCTAACATATGTGCAAGTTATTGGGATATAAACCTAATAGCGTAATTAACTTGACTATTATTGGGATTAGTTTTTTTAACTATTTATAGTTAATTAACGCAATCCCGGGGTGTTCTATATAGTTATGTATAATAGTATTTATATTATTTATGCCTCTAACTGGAACGTACCTTGAGCATATATGCTGTGACCCGAAAGATGGTGAACTATACTTGATCAGGTTGAAGTCAGGGGAAACCCTGATGGAAGACCGAAACAGTTCTGACGTGCAAATCGATTGTCAGAATTGAGTATAGGGGCGAAAGACCAATCGAACCATCTAGTAGCTGGTTCCTTCCGAAGTTTCCCTCAGGATAGCTGGTGCATTTAACTGTTGTATAAAATAATCTTATCTGGTAAAGCGAATGATTAGAGGCCTTAGGGTTGAAACGATCTTAACCTATTCTCAAACTTTAAATGGGTAAGAACCTTAACTTTCTTGATATGAAGTTTAAGGTTATGATATAATGTGCCCAGTGGGCCACTTTTGGTAAGCAGAACTGGCGCTGTGGGATGAACCAAACGGAATGTTGCGGTGCCCAAATTAACAACTCATTCAGAAACCATGAAAGGCGTTAATTGCTTAAAACAGCAGGACGATTATCATGGAAGTCGAAATCCGCAAATAATCGAATGAGACCTTGGAGGACTGAAGTGGAGAAGGGTTTCGTGTGAGCAGTGGTTGATTACGAGTTAGTCGGTCCTAAGTTCAATGCGAAAGCCGAAAATTTACAAGTAAAAAAAATGTAACTAAAACTTATATTTTAATAATTATAACACTTGAATAATTTTGAACGAAAGGGAATACGGTTCCAATTCCGTAACCTGTTGAGTATCCGTTTGTTATTAAATATGGGCCTCGTGGTCATCCTGGCAACAGGAACGACCATAAAGAAGCCGAGAGATATCGGAAGAGTTTCCTTTTCTGTTTTATAGCCGTACTATCATGGAAGTCTTTCGCAGAGAGATATGGTAGATGGGCTAGAAGAGCATGACATATACTGTTGTGTCGATATTTTATCCTTGGACCTTGAAAATTTATGGTGGGGACACGCAAATTTCTCAACAGGCCGTACTAGAATAGAATAATGTAGGTAAGGGAAGTCGGCAAATAAGATCAGTAACTTCGGGATAAGGATTGGCTCTGAATATTGAGATAGTTGGGCTTGATTGGGAAACAATAACATGGTTTATGTGCTCGTTCTGGGTAAATAGAGTTTCTATCATTTATGATAGTTTCTTGTTCCCCGGATAGTTTAGTTACGTAGCCAATTGTGGAACAGTTAGTTCTTTTAAATTATAACGATTATCAATTAACAATCAATTCAGAACTGGTACGGACTTGGGGAATCCGACTGTCTAATTAAAACAAGGCATTGTGATGGCCCTAGCGGGTGTTGACACAATGTGATTTCTGTCCAGTGCTCTGAATGTCAAAGTGAAGAAATTCAAGTAAGCACGGGTCAACGGCGGAAGTAACTATGACTCTCTTAATCAATGGGTCTGCAGAAGGGGGAATAATGGTTCATTTGTCAGCAATGGCCAGCGGGCTATCGTCCTTCGTTAGTCAGATTAAGTCGACTCATAGGCAACATGTGCCCCACTAAAATGTGACCTCCTCGTGGTGTCCTCCGGGTGCTTGACCGATGTGGTTTCGGGAGCAGCGAATATGAGCGGCGAAAAAGGCCATTGGGATGGTTCTGAAAAACTGATGGTGCAAACTCAAATAACATGCCTCGGATAGCTGAAAGTTATTCAGTGATTTCTCCTACGGCATCCGTAGAAGCCCATCAGGGAAGGAACGTAGATGCTAATCCAGTTGTTGGACATCTATGTGTGGAATGCGGCCGATCTTTTGGAACAAAGACCGGTTTAGGTGTCCACATGTCGCGTCAGCACAAAGACAGGCTTGATGAGCTTCGTACGCGTGTTGACGTGAAAACCAGGTGGTGTGAGGAAGAATTGGCCATGAGGGCGAGGAAGGAACTTGAGCTCATAGCAAATGGCGAGAGGTTCATTAATAAAAAGCTGGCGTTGCATTTTTCAGAACGCAGCGTCGATGCTATTAAAAGTGTCGACAGAGGGATTATTATAAGGCAAAAATCTAGCAGCTTAGAGGGCAAGCAGCTCTTATCCCCGAAATTAATGAACCACAAACCATTACACGCCGCCCTAGTATAAGTAGGCTTGAGTCTTCTTCTTCAATGTCAGGGTTGGTTCCAATCACACCATCGATACATTCGGACGACGTCCTCATGCGGATACTGCGGGGCTTCGGCCCTGTGGGATGTAATCGATCGAGGAGAGTCGAGGTTCTGCAATCTATCATTGATGGAGCGCAGACTTCGGGCAAAGAAGCAACTCTCCAGTGTTTGTCTAACTATCTCCTGGAAATTTTTCCGAATCGAAACGAAGGTCCGGCGGTTTCGGCGAGAGTCTTTTCTGAGACTCGCAATAGGAGACAAAATAGAAGGCAGCAGTTCGCTAGGGTTCAGCGCAACTGGGACAAACATAAAGGTCGATGCATTGGATCCTTGCTTGCAGGACCCGAGGAGTCGGTAATGCCAAACCAAGAGATAATGGAACCATACTGGAGAGAAGTCATGACACAGCAGAGCTTTTCCTCTTGTAACCTATTACGTCTAGGGACCTGCAATTGCATCAAATGCCATTGAATTTTTCTCCCGGACCGGACGGAATGTCTCCAAGAACTGCCAGGAGTATTGTCAGTGGTGTTATGCTTCGCATAATAAACCTGATTCTCTGGTGCGGCAAACTACCCACACTCTTCCGAATGGCTCGAACCGTTTTCATCCCGAAGACGGTAAGAGCATCCCGACCAGAAGACTTCCGTCCGATATCGGTGCCTTCTGTCATAGTTAGACAACTCAATGCCATCTTGGCATCGCGATTGGCCTCATCAGTCGATTGGGATCCGCGTCAGCGGGGGTTTCTTCCTACTGACGGTTGCGCCGATAACGCGACAATAGTTGACTTAATCCTGAGGGACCACCATAGACGTCATGCGTCGTATTATATCGCGACACTTGATGTCAGTAAAGCGTTTGACTCTGTGTCTCACGCAGCGGTAATTGACACCCTATCCGCGTATGATGCACCAACGGGTTTTGTTGACTACGTACGTAGCTTGTACTTGGGAGGTGGCACTAGTCTCAATGGTAAAGGCTGAAGATCAGAGGAATTCGTCCCTGGTAGAGATGTGAAGCAGGGTGACCCTTTGTCTCCACATATGTTCAACTTGGTCATCGACCGGTTGCTCAGGTCTCTACCGGACGAGATTGGTGTCAGTGTCGCAAATGCCAAAACAAACGCTGCAGCGTTCGCAGACGATCTGGTGTTGTTTGCTTCTACACCGAAGGGCTTTCAGGCAGGCATTCTTGGATACCACGGTCCACGGTCCACCCTAAACGCTAATAAGTGTTTTACTGTTAGTGTCAAGGAGCAACCGAAGCAGAAGTGTACTGTGATCGAATCACGGAGCTTTTGTGTAGGTTCGCGCAAGTGTCCAAGCTTGAAGCGTTCGGAGGAATGGAAGTATCTCGGCATCCAGTTCACTGCGGACGGGAGGGCCCGCTACAATCCGACTGAGGACATTGGTTCCAGATTGGATATCATATCGCGGTCCCCTGAAGCCACAGCAGAAGTTATTCGCCCTCAGAGCTGTCCTCATTCCACAGCTATATCACAAGCTAACCCTTGGTAGTGTGGCAATAGACGTTTTGAGAAAGTGTGACAGACTGGTACGGTCGGTCGTAAGGAAATGCTTAGATATTCCTATGGATGTGTCAGTAGCATTCTTCCATGCCCCCACACAAGTGGGGGTCTCGGTGTTTCCTCAGTTCAAAGGACAGCTCCAATGCTGCGCATACAGAGGTTAACGAACATAAAATGGCCCCACCTCGTGCAATCCGAGATAGCCAGTTCGTTCCTTAGTGCGGAAATTCGGAGAGCCCGAGATAGGTGCAAGGCATCGGGAGACGTGGCTCTGGATACACGCCTTTTGATCGATTCGTACTGGGCTGATAGCTTGCACTCCTCTGTTGATGGTAGCGGTCTCCGTGAAGCAGGGCGTTACGCTCCGCAACACGGGTGGGTTGTCACACCCACGCGTTTGTTAACTGGAAAGGCTTATTTGAATGGGATCACACTGTGGATAAATGCCCTACCCACGCGGTCTCGTACCACGAGGGGAAGGCACGAACTGGAGAGGCAGTGTCGTGCAGGATGTGATGCTCCCGAATCACTAAGCCACATTCTGCAGAAATGTCATCGTACGCATGGGAGGCGGGTGGCTAGACACAACAGTGTAGCTAATTATCTCAAACGGGAACTTGAGACGACAGGTTACTCTGTCATTGCTGAAATAAGTCTGCAGGGAGAGAACAGGATATATAAGCCGGACCTGGTGGGTTTCCGACCAGATCACACTATAGTGATCGACGCTCAGGTAGTGACTGACGGACTTGATCTTGACCAAGCTCATCAGAGTAAGGTGGAGATCTACGACAGACAGGACGTACGAACGGCTCTGGTTCGGGATTATCAGGCACATGAGGACATTAAAATCGTTTCTGCTACGCTAAACTGGAGGGGCATCTGGAGCTATCGGTCGGTAAAACGACTGAGAGCACTGGGAGTCCTTAACGCTGGTGATAGCAATATCATCAGTACCAGGGTGGTAGATGGCGGAGTCTGCGGCTTTAAGACGTTTATGTTCCATACTGGATATCGCCATGGAGTGGGTTAGCACCTGAGTTTACTTTCCTCATTGAAAGTCAACTACACTGGCCAACATCTATTGTGTACAAAGTAAAGGGAAAACAGTCATATGACGTGCCATCCATATATGGCATTGTGTGGGCAAATTCATTTACTACAAAAAAAATAGC
Organism: Drosophila sulfurigaster albostrigata; assembly: GCF_023558435.1. Classification (NCBI taxonomy): domain Eukaryota; kingdom Metazoa; phylum Arthropoda; class Insecta; order Diptera; family Drosophilidae; genus Drosophila; species Drosophila sulfurigaster. Next base: position 3,500 of record NW_026909671.1, on the reverse strand, counting down.
CAAATGCCTCGTCATCTAATTAGTGGCGCGCATGAATGGATTAACGAGATTCCTACTGTCCCTATCTACTCAGTCTGGTTTCAACTGTTGAGCTGAACAGACGTGCTGACGGGTGCCTGCATTTCGTAGTGTTTTTGCGATAACAGTTATTTGTTGTCTTTCGAGTAGCGGTAAATTTTCGCGTGTGCGCTTTGTGCTTCTCGTTCGCTGTGTGCGTGTGAGTAACGTGGGAAAATCGTCGCGCGTCGTTGCGAGTGTGTGCGTGCGTGTGCTTGTTTTAAGCGCTCTTAAAGCAGATTAATTTCGTGTGACCTACTTTCTGGTGAGTACAGTTGTGTGTTTTTAAGACTTGCACAAAAGTCTTGGATGCCAGCGTGCAAGCCGGCCGTTGGAGCTGGGGGAGTGGTGCGTCGATGGACGACCTCCCTTCGGTGGCTGACGGGAAGGTTAAGCGGAAGGGGGGATCGGCGTCAGCGAAGAAGCTGAAGAAGGCAGCTTCTTTAGATGATGCTGGGTTAGGTAAAGAGTGTCTGGGAGCCGCTAGTGGTGGTGTCAGCGCCGCTACTAACGTGCTTAGCGTGGCTGAGGAGAATCTGGGGTCGGCAGATTCGTCCCCGATGTGCTCATTGGGGAGTATGCTTGAGGAATTAAGGGCGGCTGAAAAGGTAGCAGAGGCGTTGGTTGCTCCATTGAGCAAGCCAGGGCCAATGATGCGCAAGGAAAGCCCGGTAGATAAGATGAAGGCGATCGTGGTTGCTGATTGCGGAATGCAAGGCAATGAGCTGGTTAGTGTAATTGACTACCTAGCGGAAATGGAGACGCTGCTGTTTTCGCAGATGGCGAAAAATGAGCGTCTCCGAGGACGGTTGGAGGAGGCTCGCGCTTATTCGAGTAGCGGCCACTCTAATGGCCCTTTCCGAGCGCCAGCGCCGGTTAGTGGGGGGCTCCGCTGCGTGCACCAGTTGCCAAAGGCGGTCCAAAGACGGCAACGCCGTCTGCCCCGGAGACGCCGAAACCCAAGCCAGTAGAAACATGGTCACTCGTGGTCCGCAGCATGACTGCGAAGACCTCAAAAGAGGTGGTTGATCAGGTGGTGAAGGAGGTAGGGCCAACCCTGGGTGTACGGGTGCACAAGGTTCGTCCTCTTCGGGATGGTGGTGCTATTATTCGCACTCCATCCGTCGCAGAGCGGAAAGTGATCGCAGGAAACGCGAAATTCAAAGAGGTGGGGCTTGAAGTGTGTGTAGTAACAAACCGATTATACACAGCTTATGATAACGTACTCTGCTTACGGAGGCCGACTGTTGCTCAGGGCAAATGGGGTGGGTTTGTGGTGTCTATAGGAGCTGAGGTTACATTATTAAAAGAGGTAAGCAGAGTTTATCGATATCTTAAACATCAAAAATCTGAATTGGCATACGAACAAGCCTAAAAGTCGAAGATCCTAGATGTCATGGATCCTCTTCTATACCCTTCCATCCTGTAAAGCCCATTATGGTCTTTACCCTTTTCATTGTTTAATTTATGACACACACAACTATACTCAGGTGCCCGAAAGGCTTAATTTAATTCATTTTCAATAATGTCATTACGTTAAGGCTTTTTAATTGGACTCATTTTCAAGGGCGGTCAATACCCTGTAACTCTTCTTAATATTTATGGTACTAAACAACTATATATACATTACTACAATGGTAAATATGGCATGTGTTAAACCCTATACGGTTGACATTATTATATTTTCAATTATCGGCCAAGCCGTACTCACATACTTTTAGTTTTATATAGATGTACACAACTCACTGATGATCAGGCCTGATGATGAATGATGTGTGTAGGATGTTTTATTTTGTTAATGAGATAATGTTTGTTGGCTGTGTGAACTTCCAAAAGAGAATTAGAATAATGTTAACAGTATTGAATAACGACTACATACCATACCATTTACTTATAAAACTATGTATATTACAAAAAATAAGAAAGCTAACGTAGCTTTCATTCATCCATTTTAATTTAAAATTAATGCAAATACCAGTACTTTTAAATTATACAAATTAATTAGCGGCAAACAGGTTATGGGCTATTAGCCGCGGAAAATCCTCATAGACGGCGACAATACTTGGGATGCTCCTATAGGGGCATCAGAAAAATTTTCCTTCGATAAAATTCAGCGCTGGATTCCTGAGTTTTATACATACATAAATTTCCATAAATAAATTTGCAAAAATTCTCAACGCGCCTTGGTATGGGAAACGGAAAATGAAAATTTCTTCTTCTTCTAATGTGTCTTCGATAATTAAGAACTTGCACAGAGTTGATCTCCACTTTCGATCAATCTCTGTAATTTATTTGTGTGAATGGCAATTTACTGTCAAGGGCTGCTAACTCGACTAAGTGATATGTAATATGCTATTAATCGATATTAGGCAGCTGGATGTGTTTACATATCGTGAAATGGCCAGAATTTGCAAATGCAAATTTAAAATTTAAATTGCACCCTCACACCACAGGTTTGAAGGCAGTGGCAAACTGTCGCTCAAAGCTGAAAAAGGGTGATGTTTACCAAATATCTTTTGCGTGAAAAGTGCCCAACTCCTTCCCATCTAAATCTTCAAGAAGATACAACCAGTTGCCGATCATGCTTTTGATTCTGGCTTTTACTCCTACGGGCGCCAATTTGGCGTTGAAATTATTGGCGAAGTTACTGAGCTTGAAGTTTTTTTTGGAGCTCTCCACCAGAGCCAAAAATAATTTTGAAAAAGATTTTTTAAAATTATTGAACAATGCTGTTTATGGAAAAACCATGGAAAACAGTGAAAAAGGGTGGATGTACGGATAATAACGGAGTGGGACTATCCAGTTGAAAATATGAAGTTAGGACGACCCAAATTATGTGCCAGGGATTTAATATCAAAATCTAATTTTCATAGTGCATCAAGGTTCAGTGAAAGTATGTATGCTATTCAAATGAAGAGGTTACACAACATTTGTGATAAACCAATTGATTTAGGATTTGTAGTGTTGGAGATGTCAAAATACAAAATGTATGACTTCCATTATGACTATATGAAACCTAAGTTTGGGAAAGCACTCAAATTAAATTATATGGATACGGATTCATTTATTTACAGCATAAAAACGAATGATTTTTATGCAGATATTCGGGATGATGTGGAGTTAAAGTTTGACACGTCCGAATATCCAGATGAATTGGCCGAGTTGTATAAGTTTAAGAAATGTAATAAGAAACGATTAGGTTTCTTTAAGGATGAGTTGCATGGTAAACCAATGGCTGAGTTTGTTGGTTTACGCTCAAAAATGTATGCGTACACTTATGAAAGTTTCGATAACTCTGGTGAAATATGCATCAGAAAAAATAAGGGGGTAAAGGCATGTTGTTTGATGGGCATTTCATTATCAAATTATTCAAATACTTTGTATACAGGAAAGCAAGAACGTTCTAGTATGCAGATGTTTAGGTCTAGAGGGCATGAAATCAC
>NW_026909670.1:0-65213 GCF_023558435.1 Drosophila sulfurigaster albostrigata | reverse complement strand
AATCGGAAAAATTTTTGAAAAATAAAAATTAAAATCGGAAAAATTTTGAAAAATAAAAATTAAAATCGGAAAAATTTTGAAAAATAAAAATTAAAATCGGAAAAATTTTGAAAAATAAAAATTAAAATCGGAAAAATTTTGAAAAATAAAAAATTAAAATCGGAAAAATTTTGAAAAATAAAAAATTAAAATCGGAAAAATTTTGAAAAATAAAAATTAAAATCGGAAAAATTTTGAAAAAATAAAAAATTAAAATCGGAAAAATTTTTGAAAAAATAAAAATTAAAATCGGAAAAATTTTGAAAAATAAAAATTAAAATCGGAAAAATTTTGAAAAATAAAAATTAAAATCGGAAAAATTTTGAAAAAATAAAAAATTAAAATCGGAAAAATTTTGAAAAATAAAAATTAAAATCGGAAAAATTTTTGAAAAAATAAAAATTAAAATCGGAAAAATTTTGAAAAATAAAAAATTAAAATCGGAAAAATTTTGAAAAATAAAAATTAAAATCGGAAAAATTTTGAAAAAATAAAAATTAAAATCGGAAAAATTTTGAAAAATAAAAAATTAAAATCGGAAAAATTTTGAAAAAATAAAAATTAAAATCGGAAAAATTTTTGAAAAAATAAAAAATTAAAATCGGAAAAATTTTGAAAAATAAAAATTAAAATCGGAAAAATTTTTGAAAAATAAAAATTAAAATCGGAAAAATTTTGAAAAAATAAAAAATTAAAATCGGAAAAATTTTTGAAAAATAAAAATTAAAATCGGAAAAATTTTGAAAAAATAAAAATTAAAATCGGAAAAATTTTGAAAAATAAAAATTAAAATCGGAAAAATTTTGAAAAACGGAAAATTTTTGAAAAATAAAAATTAAAATCGGAAAAATTTTGAAAAATAAAAATTAAAATCGGAAAATTTTTGAAAAATAAAAATTAAAATCGGAAAAATTTTGAAAAATAAAAATTAAAATCGGAAAAATTTTGAAAAATAAAAAATTAAAATCGGAAAAATTTTGAAAAATAAAAATTAAAATCGGAAAATTTTTGAAAAATAAAAATTAAAATCGGAAAAATTTTGAAAAATAAAAATTAAAATCGGAAAAATTTTGAAAAATAAAAATTAAAATCGGAAAAAATTTGAAAAATTGAAAAATAAAAATTAAAATCGGAAAAATTTTGAAAAATAAAAATTAAAATCGGAAAAATTTTGAAAAATAAAAATTAAAATCGGAAAAATTTTGAAAAATAAAAATTAAAATCGGAAAAATTTTGAAAAATAAAAATTAAAATCGGAAAAATTTTGAAAAATAAAAATTAAAATCGGAAAAATTTTGAAAAATAAAAATTAAAATCGGAAAAATTTTGAAAAATAAAAATTAAAATCGGAAAAATTTTGAAAAATAAAAATTAAAATCGGAAAAATTTTGAAAAATAAAAATTAAAATCGGAAAAATTTTGAAAAATAAAAATTAAAATCGGAAAAATTTTTAAAAAATAAAAATAAAAATTAAAATCGGAAAAATTTTGAAAAATAAAAATTAAAATCGGAAAAATTTTGAAAAATAAAAATTAAAATCGGAAAAATTTTGAAAAATAAAAATTAAAATCGGAAAAATTTTGAAAAATAAAAATTAAAATCGGAAAATTTTTGAAAAATAAAAATTAAAATCGGAAAAATTTTGAAAAATAAAAATTAAAATCGGAAAAATTTTGAAAAATAAAAATTAAAATCGGAAAAATTTTGAAAAATAAAAATTAAAATCGGAAAAATTTTGAAAAATAAAAATTAAAATCGGAAAAATTTTGAAAAATAAAAAAAATTAAAATCGGAAAAATTTTGAAAAATAAAAATTAAAATCGGAAAAATTTTGAAAAATAAAAATTAAAATCGGAAAAATTTTGAAAAATAAAAAAATTAAAATCGGAAAAATTTTGAAAAATAAAAATTAAAATCGGAAAAATTTTGAAAAATAAAAATTAAAATCGGAAAAATTTTGAAAAATAAAAATTAAAATCGGAAAAATTTTGAAAAATAAAAATTAAAATCGGAAAAATTTTGAAAAATAAAAAAAATCGGAAAAATTTTGAAAATAAAAATTAAAATCGGAAAAATTTTGAAAAATAAAAATTAAAATCGGAAAAATTTTGAAAAATAAAAATTAAAATCGGAAAAATTTTGAAAAATAAAAATTAAAATCGGAAAAATTTTGAAAAATAAAAATTAAAATCGGAAAAATTTTGAAAAATAAAAATTAAAATCGGAAAAATTTTGAAAAATAAAAATTAAAATCGGAAAAATTTTGAAAAATAAAAATTAAAATCGGAAAAATTTTGAAAAATAAAAATTAAAATCGGAAAAATTTTGAAAAATAAAAATTAAAATCGGAAAAATTTTGAAAAATAAAAATAAAAATTAAAATCGGAAAAATTTTGAAAAATAAAAATTAAAATCGGAAAAATTTTGAAAAATAAAATTAAAATTAAAATCGGAAAAATTTTGAAAAATAAAAATTAAAATCGGAAAAATTTTGAAAAATAAAAATTAAAATCGGAAAAATTTTGAAAAATAAAAATTAAAATCGGAAAAATTTTGAAAAATAAAAATTAAAATCGGAAAAATTTTGAAAAATAAAAATTAAAATCGGAAAAATTTTGAAAAATAAAAATTAAAATCGGAAAAATTTTGAAAAATAAAAATTAAAATCGGAAAAATTTTGAAAAATAAAAATTAAAATCGGAAAAATTTTGAAAAATAAAAAAAAATCGGAAATCGGAAAAATTTTGAAAAAAAAAAAAAATTAAAATCGGAAAAATTTTGAAAAATAAAAATTAAAATCGGAAAAATTTTGAAAAATAAAAATTAAAATCGGAAAAATTTTGAAAAATAAAAATTAAAATCGGAAAAATTTTGAAAAATAAAAATTAAAATCGGAAAAATTTTGAAAAATAAAAATTAAAATCGGAAAAATTTTGAAAAATAAAAAAAATTTTGAAAAATAAAAATTAAAATCGGAAAAATTTTGAAAAATAAAAATTAAAATCGGAAAAATTTTGAAAAATAAAAATTAAAATCGGAAAATTTTTGAAAAATAAAAATTAAAATCGGAAAAATTTTGAAAAATAAAAATTAAAATCGGAAAAATTTTGAAAAATAAAAATTAAAATCGGAAAAATTTTGAAAAATAAAAATTAAAATCGGAAAAATTTTGAAAAATAAAAATTAAAATCGGAAAAATTTTGAAAAATAAAAATTAAAATCGGAAAAATTTTGAAAAATAAAAATTAAAATCGGAAAAATTTTGAAAAATAAAAATTAAAATCGGAAAAATTTTGAAAAATAAAAATTAAAATCGGAAAAATTTTGAAAAATAAAAATTAAAATCGGAAAAATTTTGAAAAATAAAAATTAAAATCGGAAAAATTTTGAAAAATAAAAATTAAAATCGGAAAAATTTTGAAAAATAAAAATTAAAATCGGAAAAATTTTGAAAAATAAAAATTAAAATCGGAAAAATTTTGAAAAATAAAAATTAAAATCGGAAAAATTTTGAAAAATAAAAATTAAAATCGGAAAAATTTTGAAAAATAAAAATTAAAATCGGAAAAATTTTGAAAAATAAAAATTAAAATCGGAAAAATTTTGAAAAATAAAAATTAAAATCGGAAAAATTTTGAAAAATAAAAATTAAAATCGGAAAAATTTTGAAAAATAAAAATTAAAATCGGAAAAATTTTGAAAAATAAAAATTAAAATCGGAAAAATTTTGAAAAATAAAAATTAAAATCGGAAAAATTTTGAAAAATAAAAATTAAAATCGGAAAAATTTTGAAAAATAAAAATTAAAATCGGAAAAATTTTGAAAAATAAAAATTAAAATCGGAAAAATTTTGAAAAATAAAAATTAAAATCGGAAAAATTTTGAAAAATAAAAATTAAAATCGGAAAAATTTTGAAAAATAAAAATTAAAATCGGAAAAATTTTGAAAAATAAAAATTAAAATCGGAAAAATTTTGAAAAATAAAAATTAAAATCGGAAAAATTTTGAAAAATAAAAATTAAAATCGGAAAAATTTTGAAAAATAAAAATTAAAATCGGAAAAATTTTGAAAAATAAAAAAATTAAAATCGGAAAAATTTTGAAAAATAAAAATTAAAATCGGAAAAATTTTGAAAAATAAAAATTAAAATCGGAAAAATTTTGAAAAATAAAAATTAAAATCGGAAAAATTTTGAAAAATAAAAATTAAAATCGGAAAAATTTTGAAAAATAAAAATTAAAATCGGAAAAATTTTGAAAAATAAAAATTAAAATCGGAAAAATTTTGAAAAATAAAAATTAAAATCGGAAAAATTTTGAAAAATAAAAATTAAAATCGGAAAAATTTTGAAAAATAAAATCGGAAAAATTAAAATCGGAAAAAATTTTGAAAAATAAAAATTAAAATCGGAAAAATTTTGAAAAATAAAAATTAAAATCGGAAAAATTTTGAAAAATAAAAATTAAAATCGGAAAAATTAAAATCGGAAAAATTTTGAAAAATAAAAATTAAAATCGGAAAAATTTTGAAAAATAAAAATTAAAATCGGAAAAATTTTGAAAAATAAAAATTAAAATCGGAAAAATTTTGAAAAATAAAAATTAAAATCGGAAAAATTTTGAAAAATAAAAATTAAAATCGGAAAAATTTTGAAAAATAAAAATTAAAATCGGAAAAATTTTGAAAAATAAAAATTAAAATCGGAAAAATTTTGAAAAAAAAAAAAATTAAAATCGGAAAAATTTTGAAAAATAAAAATTAAAATCGGAAAAAAAATTTTCGAAAAAAAATAAAAATTAAAATCGGAAAAATTTTGAAAAATAAAAATTAAAATCGGAAAAATTTTGAAAAATAAAAAATCGGAAAATCGGAAAAATTTAAAATCGGAAAAAAAATAAAAATTAAAATCGGAAAAATTTTGAAAAATAAAAATTAAAATCGGAAAAATTTTGAAAAATAAAAATTAAAATCGGAAAAATTTTGAAAAATAAAAATTAAAATCGGAAAAATTTTGAAAAATAAAAATTAAAATCGGAAAAATTTTGAAAAATAAAAATTAAAATCGGAAAAATTTTGAAAAATAAAAATTAAAATCGGAAAAATTTTGAAAAAAAAAAATTAAAATCGGAAAAATTTTGAAAAATAAAAATTAAAATCGGAAAAATTTTGAAAAATAAAAAAAAATTAAAATCGGAAAAATTTTGAAAAATAAAAAAAAATAAAATCGGAAAAATTTTGAAAAATAAAAATTAAAATCGGAAAAATTTTGAAAAATAAAAATTAAAATCGGAAAAATTTTGAAAAATAAAAATTAAAATCGGAAAAATTTTGAAAAATAAAAATTAAAATCGGAAAAATTTTGAAAAATAAAAATTAAAAATCGGAAAAATTTTGAAAAATAAAAAAATTAAAATCGGAAAAATTTTGAAAAATAAAAATTAAAATCGGAAAAATTTTGAAAAATAAAAATTAAAATCGGAAAAATTTTGAAAAATAAAAATTAAAATCGGAAAATTGAAAAATCGGAAAAATTTTGAAAAATAAAAATTAAAATCGGAAAAATTTTGAAAAATAAAAATTAAAATCGGAAAAATTTTGAAAAATAAAAATTAAAATCGGAAAAATTTTGAAAAATAAAAATTAAAATCGGAAAAATTTTGAAAAATAAAAATTAAAATCGGAAAAATTTTGAAAAATAAAAATTAAAATCGGAAAAATTTTGAAAAATAAAAATTAAAAATCGGAAAAATTTTGAAAAATAAAAATTAAAATCGGAAAAATTTTGAAAAATAAAAATTAAAATCGGAAAAATTTTGAAAAATAAAAATTAAAATCGGAAAAATTTTGAAAAATAAAAATTAAAATCGGAAAAATTTTGAAAAATAAAAATTAAAATCGGAAAAATTTTGAAAAATAAAAATTAAAATCGGAAAAATTTTGAAAAATAAAAATTAAAATCGGAAAAATTTTGAAAAATAAAAATTAAAATCGGAAAAATTTTGAAAAATAAAAATTAAAATCGGAAAAATTTTGAAAAAAAAATTTTGAAAAATTTAAAATCGGAAAAATTTTGAAAAATAAAAATTAAAATCGGAAAAATTTTGAAAAATAAAAATTAAAATCGGAAAAATTTTGAAAAATAAAAATTAAAAATTAAAATCGGAAAAATTTTGAAAAATAAAAATTAAAATCGGAAAAATTTTGAAAAATAAAAATTAAAATCGGAAAAATTTTGAAAAATAAAAATTAAAATCGGAAAAATTTTGAAAAATAAAAATTAAAATCGGAAAAATTTTGAAAAATAAAAATTAAAATCGGAAAAATTTTGAAAAATAAAAATTAAAATCGGAAAAATTTTGAAAAAAAATAAAAAAAAATTAAAATCGGAAAAATTTTGAAAAATAAAAATTAAAATCGGAAAAATTTTGAAAAATAAAAATTAAAATCGGAAAAATTTTGAAAAATAAAAATTAAAATCGGAAAAATTTTGAAAAATAAAAATTAAAATCGGAAAATTTTTGAAAAATAAAAATTAAAATCGGAAAAATTTTGAAAAATAAAAAAAAATTAAAATCGGAAAAATTTTGAAAAATAAAAATTAAAATCGGAAAAATTTTGAAAAATTAAAAATTAAAATCGGAAAAATTTTGAAAAATAAAAATTAAAATCGGAAAAATTTTGAAAAATAAAAATTAAAATCGGAAAAATTTTGAAAAATAAAAATTAAAATCGGAAAAATTTTGAAAAATAAAAAAAAATTAAAATCGGAAAAATTTTGAAAAATAAAAATTAAAATCGGAAAAATTTTGAAAAATAAAAATTAAAATCGGAAAATTTTTGAAAAATAAAAAATTAAAATCGGAAAAATTTTGAAAAATAAAAATTAAAATCGGAAAAATTTTGAAAAATAAAAATTAAAATCGGAAAAATTTTGAAAAATAAAAATTAAAATCGGAAAAATTTTGAAAAATAAAAATTAAAATCGGAAAAATTTTGAAAAATAAAAATTAAAATCGGAAAAATTTTGAAAAATAAAAATTAAAATCGGAAAAATTTTGAAAAATAAAAATTAAAATCGGAAAAATTTTGAAAAAAAATTAAAATCGGAAAAATTTTGAAAAAATTAAAATTAAAATCGGAAAAATTTTGAAAAATAAAAATTAAAATCGGAAAAATTTTGAAAAATAAAAAAAATCGGAAAAATTTTGAAAAATAAAAATTAAAATCGGAAAAATTTTGAAAAATAAAAATTAAAATCGGAAAAATTTTGAAAAATAAAAATTAAAATCGGAAAAATTTTGAAAAATAAAAATTAAAATCGGAAAAATTTTGAAAAATAAAAATTAAAATCGGAAAAATTTTGAAAAATAAAAATAAAAATTAAAATCGGAAAAATTTTGAAAAATAAAAATTAAAATCGGAAAAATTTTGAAAAATAAAAATTAAAATCGGAAAAATTTTGAAAAATAAAAATTAAAATCGGAAAAATTTTGAAAAATAAAAATTAAAATCGGAAAAATTTTGAAAAATAAAAATTAAAATCGGAAAAATTTTGAAAAATAAAAATTAAAATCGGAAAAATTTTGAAAAATAAAAAAAAAAAATCGGAAAAATTTTGAAAAATAAAAATTAAAATCGGAAAAATTTTGAAAAATAAAATTAAAATCGGAAAAATTTTGAAAAATAAAAATTAAAATCGGAAAAATTTTGAAAAATAAAAATTAAAATCGGAAAAATTTTGAAAAATAAAAATTAAAATCGGAAAAATTTTGAAAAATAAAAATTAAAATCGGAAAAATTTTGAAAAATAAAAATTAAAATCGGAAAAATTTTGAAAAATAAAAATTAAAATCGGAAAAATTTTGAAAAATAAAAATTAAAATCGGAAAAATTTTGAAAAATAAAAATTAAAATCGGAAAAATTTTGAAAAATAAAAATTAAAATCGGAAAAATTTTGAAAAATAAAAATTAAAATCGGAAAAATTTTGAAAAATAAAAATTAAAATCGGAAAAATTTTGAAAAATAAAAATTAAAATCGGAAAAATTTTGAAAAATAAAAATTAAAATCGGAAAATTTTGAAAAATAAAAAAATTAAAATCGGAAAAATTTTGAAAAATAAAAATTAAAATCGGAAAAATTTTGAAAAATAAAAATTAAAATCGGAAAAATTTTGAAAAATAAAAATTAAAATCGGAAAAATTTTGAAAAATAAAAATTAAAATCGGAAAAATTTTGAAAAATAAAAATTAAAATCGGAAAAATTTTGAAAAATAAAAATTAAAATCGGAAAAATTTTGAAAAATAAAAATTAAAATCGGAAAAATTTTGAAAAATAAAAATTAAAATCGGAAAAATTTTGAAAAATAAAAAAAAATTAAAATCGGAAAAATTTTGAAAAATAAAAATTAAAATCGGAAAAATTTTGAAAAATAAAAATTAAAATCGGAAAAATTTTGAAAAATAAAAATTAAAATCGGAAAAATTTTGAAAAATAAAAATTAAAATCGGAAAAATTTTGAAAAATAAAAATTAAAATCGGAAAAATTTTGAAAAATAAAAATTAAAATCGGAAAAATTTTGAAAAATAAAAAAAAATTAAAATCGGAAAAATTTTGAAAAATAAAAATTAAAATCGGAAAAATTTTGAAAAATAAAAATTAAAATCGGAAAAATTTTGAAAAATAAAAATTAAAATCGGAAAAATTTTGAAAAATAAAAATTAAAATCGGAAAAATTTTGAAAAATAAAAATTAAAATCGGAAAAATTTTGAAAAATAAAAATTAAAATCGGAAAAATTTTGAAAAATAAAAATTAAAATCGGAAAAATTTTGAAAAATAAAAAAAATAAAATCGGAAAAATTTTGAAAAATAAAAATTAAAATCGGAAAAATTTTGAAAAATAAAAATTAAAATCGGAAAAATTTTGAAAAATAAAAATTAAAATCGGAAAAATTTTGAAAAATAAAAATTAAAATCGGAAAAATTTTGAAAAATAAAAAAATAAAAATAAAATCGGAAAAATTTTGAAAAATAAAAATTAAAATCGGAAAATTTTTGAAAAATAAAAATTAAAATCGGAAAAATTTTGAAAAATAAAAATTAAAATCGGAAAAATTTTAAAAAAAAATTTTGAAAAAAATTAAAATCGGAAAAATTTTGAAAATAAAAAAAAATTAAAATCGGAAAAATTTTGAAAAATAAAAATTAAAATCGGAAAAATTTTGAAAAATAAAAATTAAAATCGGAAAAATTTTGAAAAATAAAAATTAAAATCGGAAAAATTTTGAAAAATAAAAATTAAAATCGGAAAAATTTTGAAAAATAAAAATTAAAATCGGAAAAATTTTGAAAAATAAAAATTAAAATCGGAAAAATTTTGAAAAATAAAAATTAAAATCGGAAAAATTTTGAAAAATAAAAATTAAAATCGGAAAAATTTTGAAAAATAAAAAAAATTAAAATCGGAAAAAAAAATTGAAAAATAAAAATTTTGAAAAATAAAATCGGAAAAAAAATTTTGAAAAATAAAAATTAAAATCGGAAAAATTTTGAAAAATAAAAATTAAAATCGGAAAAATTTTGAAAAATAAAAATTAAAATCGGAAAAATTTTGAAAAATAAAAATTAAAATCGGAAAAATTTTGAAAAATAAAAATTAAAATCGGAAAAATTTTGAAAAATAAAAATTAAAATCGGAAAAATTTTGAAAAATAAAAATTAAAATCGGAAAAATTTTGAAAAATAAAAAAATTAAAATCGGAAAAATTTTCGAAAAATAAAAATTAAAATCGGAAAAATTTTGAAAAATAAAAAAAAATTAAAATCGGAAAAAAAAATTTTGAAAATAAAAATTAAAATCGGAAAAATTTTGAAAAATAAAAAAATCGGAAAATTTTGAAAAATAAAAAAAAATCGGAAAAATTTTGAAAATCGGATCGGAAAAATTTTGAAAAATAAAAATTAAAATCGGAAAAATTTTGAAAAATAAAAATTTAAAATCGGAAAAATTTTGAAAAATAAAAATTAAAATCGGAAAAATTTTGAAAAATAAAAATTAAAATCGGAAAAATTTTGAAAAATAAAAATTAAAATCGGAAAAATTTTGAAAAATAAAAATTAAAATCGGAAAAATTTTGAAAAATAAAAATTAAAATCGGAAAAATTTTGAAAAATAAAAATTAAAATCGGAAAATTTTTGAAATTTTGAAAAATAAAAATTAAAATCGGAAAAATTTTGAAAAATAAAAATTAAAATCGGAAAAATTTTGAAAAATAAAAATTAAAATCGGAAAAATTTTGAAAAATAAAAATTAAAATCGGAAAAATTTTGAAAAATAAAAATTAAAATCGGAAAAATTTTGAAAAATAAAAATTAAAATCGGAAAAATTTTGAAAAATAAAAAAATTAAAATCGGAAAAATTTTGAAAAATAAAAATTAAAATCGGAAAAATTTTGAAAAAAAATAAAAATTAAAATCGGAAAAATTTTGAAAAAAAAATAAAAAAAATTAAAATCGGAAAAATTTTGAAAAATAAAAATTAAAATCGGAAAAATTTTGAAAAATAAAAATTAAAATCGGAAAAATTTTGAAAAATAAAAATTAAAATCGGAAAAATTTTGAAAAATAAAAATTAAAATCGGAAAAATTTTGAAAAATAAAAATTAAAATCGGAAAAATTTTGAAAAATAAAAATTAAAATCGGAAAAATTTTGAAAAATAAAAATTAAAATCGGAAAAATTTTGAAAAATAAAAATTAAAATCGGAAAAATTTTGAAAAATAAAAATTAAAATCGGAAAAATTTTGAAAAATAAAAATTAAAATCGGAAAAATTTTGAAAAATAAAAATTAAAATCGGAAAAATTTTGAAAAATAAAAAAAATCGGAAAAATTTTGAAAAATAAAAAAAATTTGAAAAAAAAAAAATTAAAATCGGAAAAATTTTGAAAAATAAAAATTAAAATCGGAAAAATTTTGAAAAATAAAAATTAAAATCGGAAAAATTTTGAAAAATAAAAATTAAAATCGGAAAAATTTTGAAAAATAAAAATTAAAATCGGAAAAATTTTGAAAAATAAAAATTAAAATCGGAAAAATTTTGAAAAATAAAAATTAAAATCGGAAAAATTTTGAAAAATAAAAAAAAATTTTGAAAAATAAAATCGGAAAAATTTTGAAAAATAAAAATTAAAATCGGAAAAAAAATTTTCGGAAAAATTTTGAAAAAAAATTAAAATCGGAAAAATTTTGAAAAAAATTTAAAATCGGAAAAATTTTGAAAAATAAAAATTAAAATCGGAAAAATTTTGAAAAATAAAAATTAAAATCGGAAAAATTTTGAAAAATAAAAATTAAAATCGGAAAAATTTTGAAAAATAAAAATTAAAATCGGAAAAATTTTGAAAAATAAAAATTAAAATCGGAAAAATTTTGAAAAATAAAAATTAAAATCGGAAAAATTTTGAAAAATAAAAATTAAAATCGGAAAAATTTTGAAAAATAAAAATTAAAATCGGAAAAATTTTGAAAAATAAAATTAAAATCGGAAAAATTTTGAAAAATAAAAATTAAAATCGGAAAAATTTTGAAAAATAAAAATTAAAATCGGAAAAATTTTGAAAAATAAAAAATTAAAATCGGAAAAATTTTGAAAAATAAAAATTAAAATCGGAAAAATTTTGAAAAATAAAAATTAAAATCGGAAAAATTTTGAAAAATAAAAATTAAAATCGGAAAAATTTTGAAAAATAAAAATAAAATCGGAAAAATTTTGAAAAATAAAAATTAAAATCGGAAAATTTTTGAAAAATAAAAATTAAAATCGGAAAAATTTTGAAAAATAAAAATTAAAATCGGAAAAATTTTGAAAAATAAAAATTAAAATCGGAAAAATTTTGAAAAATAAAAAAAAATTAAAATCGGAAAAATTTTGAAAAATAAAAATTAAAATCGGAAAAATTTTGAAAAATAAAAATTAAAATCGGAAAAATTTTGAAAAATAAAAATTAAAATCGGAAAAATTTTGAAAAATAAAAATTAAAATCGGAAAAATTTTGAAAAAAATCGGAATAAAATCGGAAAAAAAATAAAAATTAAAATCGGAAAAATTTTGAAAAAATCGGAAAAAAAATAAAAATAAAAATCGGAAAAATTTTGAAAAATAAAAATTAAAATCGGAAAAATTTTGAAAAATAAAAATTAAAATCGGAAAAATTTTGAAAAATAAAAATTAAAATCGGAAAAATTTTGAAAAATAAAAATTAAAATCGGAAAAATTTTGAAAAATAAAAATTAAAATCGGAAAAATTTTGAAAAATAAAAATTAAAATCGGAAAAATTTTGAAAAATAAAAATTAAAATCGGAAAAATTTTGAAAAATAAAAATTAAAATCGGAAAAATTTTGAAAAATAAAAATTAAAATCGGAAAAATTTTGAAAAATAAAAATTAAAATCGGAAAAATTTTGAAAAATAAAAATTAAAATCGGAAAAATTTTGAAAAATAAAAATTAAAATCGGAAAAATTTTGAAAAATAAAAATTAAAATCGGAAAAATTTTGAAAAATAAAAATTAAAATCGGAAAAATTTTGAAAAATAAAAAAAAATTAAAATCGGAAAAATTTTGAAAAATAAAAATTAAAATCGGAAAAATTTTGAAAAATAAAAAAATCGGAAAATTTTGAAAAATTTTGAAAAATAAAAAAATTAAAATCGGAAAAATTTTGAAAAATAAAAATTAAAATCGGAAAAATTTTGAAAAATAAAAATTAAAATCGGAAAAATTTTGAAAAATAAAAATTAAAATCGGAAAATTTTGAAAAATAAAAATTAAAATCGGAAAAATTTTTGAAAAATAAAAATTAAAATCGGAAAAATTTTGAAAAATAAAAATTAAAATCGGAAAAATTTTGAAAAATAAAAATTAAAATCGGAAAAATTTTGAAAAATAAAAATTAAAATCGGAAAAATTTTGAAAAATAAAAATTAAAATCGGAAAAATTTTGAAAAATAAAAATTAAAATCGGAAAAATTTTGAAAAATAAAAATTAAAATCGGAAAAATTTTGAAAAATAAAAATTAAAATCGGAAAAATTTTGAAAAATAAAAATTAAAATCGGAAAAATTTTGAAAAATAAAAATTAAAATCGGAAAAATTTTGAAAAATAAAATTAAAATCGGAAAAATTTTGAAAAATAAAAATTAAAATCGGAAAAATTTTGAAAAATAAAAATTAAAATCGGAAAAATTTTGAAAAATAAAAATTAAAATCGGAAAAATTTTGAAAAATAAAAATTAAAATCGGAAAAATTTTGAAAAATAAAAATTAAAATCGGAAAAATTTTGAAAAATAAAATTAAAATCGGAAAATTTTGAAAAATAAAATTAAAATCGGAAAAATTTTGAAAAATAAAAATAAAAATTAAAATCGGAAAAATTTTGAAAAATAAAAATTAAAATCGGAAAAATTTTGAAAAATAAAAATTAAAATCGGAAAAATTTTGAAAAATAAAAATTAAAATCGGAAAAATTTTGAAAAATAAAAAAAATCGGAAAATCGGAAAAATTTTGAAAAATAAAAAAATCGGAAAAATTTTGAAAAAAAAATAAAATCGGAAAAATTTTGAAAAATAAAAATTAAAATCGGAAAAATTTTGAAAAATAAAAATTAAAATCGGAAAAATTTTGAAAAATAAAAATTAAAATCGGAAAAATAAAATTTCGGAAAAATTTTGAAAATAAAAATTAAAATCGGAAAAATTTTGAAAAATAAAATTAAAATCGGAAAAATTTTGAAAAATAAAAATTAAAATCGGAAAAATTTTGAAAAATAAAAATTAAAATCGGAAAAATTTTGAAAAATAAAAATTAAAATCGGAAAAATTTTGAAAAATAAAAAATCGGAAATTTTGAAAAATAAAAATTGAAAATCGGAAAAATTTTGAAAAATAAAAATTAAAATCGGAAAAATTTTGAAAAATAAAAAAAATCGGAAATTTTGAAAAATAAAAATTAAAATCGGAAAAATTTTGAAAAATAAAAATTAAAATCGGAAAAATTTTGAAAAATAAAAATTAAAATCGGAAAAATTTTGAAAAATAAAAATTAAAATCGGAAAAATTGAAAAATAAAAAATTAAAATCGGAAAAATTTTGAAAAATAAAAATTAAAATCGGAAAAATTTTGAAAAATAAAAATTAAAATCGGAAAAATTTTGAAAAATAAAAATTAAAATCGGAAAAATTTTGAAAAATAAAAATTTAAAATCGGAAAAATTTTGAAAAATAAAAATTAAAATCGGAAAAATTTTGAAAAATAAAAATTAAAATCGGAAAAAAAAAAAAATTTTGAAAAATAAAAATTAAAATCGGAAAAATTTTGAAAAATAAAAAAAATCGGAAAAATTTTGAAAAATAAAAATTAAAATCGGAAAAATTTTGAAAAATAAAAATTAAAATCGGAAAAATTTTGAAAAATCGGAAAATTTTGAAAATCGGAAAAATTTTGATCGGAAAATTTTGAAAAAAAAATTAAAATCGGAAATTTTGAAAAATAAAAATTAAAATCGGAAAAATTTTGAAAAATAAAAAAAAATAAAAATTAAAATCGGAAAAATTTTGAAAAATAAAAATCGGAAATTTTGAAAAATTTTGAAAAATAAAATTAAAATCGGAAAAATTTTGAAAAATAAAAATTAAAATCGGAAAAATTTTGAAAAATAAAAATTAAAATCGGAAAAATTTTGAAAAATAAAAATTAAAATCGGAAAAATTTTGAAAAATAAAAAAAATCGGAAAAATTTTGAAAATCGGAAAAAATTTGAAAAATAAAAATTAAAATCGGAAAAATTTTGAAAAATAAAAATTAAAATCGGAAAAATTTTGAAAAATAAAAATTAAAATCGGAAAAATTTTGAAAAATAAAATCGGAAAAATTTTGAAAATAAAAAAAAAATCGAAAAATAAAAATTAAAATCGGAAAAATTTTGAAAAATAAAATAAAAATCGGAAAAATTTTGAAAAATAAAAAAAATCGGAAAAATTTTGAAAAATAAAAATTAAAATCGGAAAAATTTTGAAAAATAAAAATTAAAATCGGAAAAATTTTGAAAAATAAAAATAAAATCGGAAAAATTTTGAAAAATAAAATTAAAATCGGAAAAATTTTGAAAAATAAAAATTAAAATCGGAAAAATTTTGAAAAATAAAAATTAAAATCGGAAAAATTTTGAAAAATAAAAATTAAAATCGGAAAAATTTTGAAAAATAAAAATTAAAATCGGAAAAATTTTGAAAAATAAAAATTAAAATCGGAAAAATTTTGAAAAATAAAAAAAATTAAAAATCGGAAAAATTTTGAAAAATAAAAATTAAAATCGGAAAAATTTTGAAAATAAAAATTAAAATCGGAAAAATTTTGAAAAATAAAAATTAAAATCGGAAAAATTTTGAAAAATAAAAATTAAAATCGGAAAAATTTTGAAAAATAAAAATTAAAATCGGAAAAATTTTGAAAAATAAAAATTAAAATCGGAAAAAAAATTTTCGGAAAAATTTTGAAAAATAAAAATTAAAATCGGAAAAATTTTGAAAAATAAAAATTAAAATCGGAAAAATTTTGAAAAAAATTAAAATCGGAAAAATTTTGAAAAAAAATAAAAATTAAAATCGGAAAAAAAATTTTGAAATCGGAAAAATTTTGAAAAATAAAATTAAAATCGGAAAAATTTTGAAAAATAAAAATTAAAATCGGAAAAATTTTGAAAAATAAAATTAAAATCGGAAAAATTTTCGAAAAATAAAAAATAAAATCGGAAAAATTTTGAAAAATAAAATAAAATCGGAAAAATTTTGAAAAATAAAAATTAAAATCGGAAAAATTTTGAAAAATAAAAATTAAAATCGGAAAAATTTTGAAAAATAAAAATTAAAATCGGAAAAATTTTGAAAAATAAAAATTAAAATCGGAAAAAAAATAAAAATTAAAATCGGAAAAAAATTGAAAAATAAAAATAAAATCGGAAAAATTTTGAAAAATAAAAATTAAAATCGGAAAAATTTTGAAAAATAAAAAAAATCGGAAAATCGGAAAAATTTTGAAAAATAAAAATTAAAATCGGAAAAATTTTGAAAAATAAAAAAATCGGAAATTTTGAAAAATAAAATTAAAATCGGAAAAATTTTGAAAAATAAAAATTAAAATCGGAAAAATTTTGAAAAATAAAAATTAAAATCGGAAAAATTTTGAAAAATAAAAATTAAAATCGGAAAAATTTTGAAAAATAAAAAAATTAAAATCGGAAAATCGGAAAAATTTTGAAAAATAAAAATTAAAATCGGAAAAATTTTGAAAAATAAAAATTAAAATCGGAAAAATTTTGAAAAATAAAAATTAAAATCGGAAAAATTTTGAAAAATAAAAATTAAAATCGGAAAATTTTGAAAAATAAAAATTAAAATCGGAAAAATTTTGAAAAATAAAAATTAAAATCGGAAAATTTTGAAAAATAAAAATTAAAATCGGAAAAATTTTGAAAAATAAAAATTAAAATCGGAAAAATTTTGAAAAATAAAAATTAAAATCGGAAAAATTTTGAAAAATAAAAATTAAAATCGGAAAAATTTTGAAAAAAAAAATTAAAATCGGAAAAATTTTTGAAAAATAAAAATTAAAATCGGAAAAATTTTGAAAAATAAAAATTAAAATCGGAAAAAAAATTTAAAATCGGAAAAATTAAAAATAAAAAAAATCGGAAAAATTTTGAAAAATAAAATTAAAATCGGAAAAATTTTGAAAAATAAAAATTAAAATCGGAAAAATTTTGAAAAATAAAAATTAAAATCGGAAAAATTTTGAAAAATAAAAATTAAAATCGGAAAAATTTTGAAAAATAAAAATTAAAATCGGAAAAATTTTGAAAAATAAAAATTAAAATCGGAAAAATTTTGAAAAATAAAAATTAAAATCGGAAAAATTTTGAAAAATAAAAAAAATTAAAATCGGAAAAAAATTGAAAAATAAAAAAATAAAATCGGAAAAAAAATTTGAAAAATAAAAATTAAAATCGGAAAAATTTTGAAAAATAAAAATTAAAATCGGAAAAATTTTGAAAAATAAAATTAAAATCGGAAAAATTTTGAAAAATAAAAATTAAAATCGGAAAAATTTTGAAAAATAAAAATTAAAATCGGAAAAATTTTGAAAAATAAAAATTAAAATCGGAAAAATTTTGAAAAATAAAAATTAAAATCGGAAAAATTTTGAAAAATAAAAATTAAAATCGGAAAAATTTTGAAAAATAAAAATTTTGAAAATCGGAAAAAATTTTTTGAAAAATAAAAATTAAAATCGGAAAAATTTTGAAAAATAAAAATTAAAATCGGAAAAATTTTGAAAAATAAAAATTAAAATCGGAAAAATTTTGAAAAATAAAAATTAAAATCGGAAAAATTTTGAAAAATAAAAATTAAAATCGGAAAAATTTTGAAAAATAAAAATTAAAATCGGAAAAATTTTGAAAAATAAAATCGGAAAAATTAAAATCGGAAAAAATTTGAAAAATAAAAATTAAAATCGGAAAAATTTTGAAAAATAAAAATTAAAATCGGAAAAATTTTGAAAAATAAAAAAAAATTAAAATCGGAAAAATTTTGAAAAATAAAAATTAAAATCGGAAAAATTTTGAAAAATAAAAATTAAAATCGGAAAAATTTTGAAAAATAAAAATTAAAATCGGAAAAATTTTGAAAAATAAAAATTAAAATCGGAAAAATTTTGAAAAATAAAAATTAAAATCGGAAAAATTTTGAAAAATAAAAAAAATTAAAATTTTGAAAAATAAAATTAAAAAAATTTTGAAAAATAAAATTAAAATCGGAAAAATTTTGAAAAATAAAAATTAAAATCGGAAAAATTTTGAAAAATAAAAATTAAAATCGGAAAAATTTTGAAAAATAAAAATTAAAATCGGAAAAATTTTGAAAAATAAAAATTAAAATCGGAAAAAAAATTTAAAAAAAAATTTTGAAAAATTTAAAATCGGAAAAATTTTGAAAAATAAAAATTAAAATCGGAAAAATTTTGAAAAATAAAAATAAAATCGGAAAAATTTTGAAAAATAAAATCGGAAAATCGGAAAAATTTTGAAAAATAAAAATTAAAATCGGAAAAAATTTTGAAAAATAAAAATTAAAATCGGAAAAATTTTGAAAAATAAAAAAAATCGGAAAAATTTTGAAAATCGGAAAAATTTTGAAAAATAAAAATTAAAATCGGAAAAATTTTGAAAAATAAAAATTAAAATCGGAAAAATTTTGAAAAATAAAAATTAAAATCGGAAAAATTTTGAAAAATAAAAATTAAAATCGGAAAAATTTTGAAAAATAAAAATAAAAAAATAAAATCGGAAAAATTTTGAAAAATAAAAATTAAAATCGGAAAAATTTTGAAAAATAAAAATTAAAATCGGAAAAATTTTGAAAAATAAAAATTAAAATCGGAAAAATTTTGAAAAATAAAAATTAAAATCGGAAAAATTTTGAAAAATAAAAAAATTAAAATCGGAAAAATTTTGAAAAATAAAAATTAAAATCGGAAAAATTTTGAAAAATAAAATTAAAATCGGAAAAATTTTGAAAAATAAAAATTAAAATCGGAAAAAAAATAAAAAATTAAAATCGGAAAAATTTTGAAAAATAAAAATTAAAATCGGAAAAATTTTGAAAAATAAAAATTAAAATCGGAAAAATTTTGAAAAATAAAAATTAAAATCGGAAAAATTTTGAAAAATAAAAATTAAAATCGGAAAAATTTTGAAAAATAAAAATTAAAATCGGAAAAATTTTGAAAAATAAAAATTAAAATCGGAAAAATTTTGAAAAATAAAAATTAAAATCGGAAAAAAAATTGAAAAATAAAAAATTAAAATCGGAAAAATTTTGAAAAATAAAATTAAAATCGGAAAAATTTGAAAAATAAAAATTAAAATCGGAAAAATTTTGAAAAATAAAAATTAAAATCGGAAAAATTTTGAAAAATAAAAATTAAAATCGGAAAAAAAAATAAAAATTAAAATCGGAAAAATTTTGAAAAATAAAAATTAAAAAAAATTTTGAAAAATTTTGAAAAATATTGAAATCGGAAAAATTTTGAAAAATAAAATCGGAAAAATTTTGAAAAATAAAAATTAAAATCGGAAAAATTTTGAAAAATAAAAATTAAAATCGGAAAAATTTTGAAAAATAAAAATTAAAATCGGAAAAATTTGAAAAATAAAAATTAAAATCGGAAAAATTTTGAAAAATAAAAATTAAAATCGGAAAAATTTTGAAAAATAAAAATTAAAATCGGAAAAATTTTGAAAAATAAAAATTAAAATCGGAAAAATTTTGAAAAATAAAAATTAAAATCGGAAAAATTTTGAAAAATAAAAATTAAAATCGGAAAAATTTTGAAAAATAAAAATTAAAATCGGAAAAATTTGAAAAATAAAATTAAAATCGGAAAAATTTTGAAAAATAAAAATTAAAATCGGAAAAATTTTGAAAAATAAAAATTAAAATCGGAAAAATTTTGAAAAATAAAAATTAAAATCGGAAAAATTTTGAAAAATAAAAATTAAAATCGGAAAAATTTTGAAAAATAAAAATAAAATCGGAAAAATTTTGAAAAATAAAAATTAAAATCGGAAAAATTTTGAAAAATAAAAATTAAAATCGGAAAAATTTTGAAAAATAAAAATTAAAATCGGAAAAATTTTGAAAAAAAATAAAAATTAAAATCGGAAAAATTTTGAAAAATAAAAATTAAAATCGGAAAAATTTTGAAAAATAAAAATTAAAATCGGAAAAATTTTGAAAAATAAAAAATTTTGAAAAATAAAATCGGAAATCGGAAAAATTTGAAAAATAAAAATTAAAATCGGAAAAATTTTGAAAAATAAAATTAAAATCGGAAAAATTTTGAAAAATAAAAATTAAAATCGGAAAAATTTTGAAAAATAAAAATTAAAATCGGAAAAATTTTGAAAAATAAAAATTAAAATCGGAAAAATTTTAAAAAATAAAAATCGGAAATTTTGAAAAATAAAAATAAAATCGGAAAAATTTTGAAAAATAAAAATTAAATCGGAAAAATTTTGAAAAATAAAAATAAAATCGGAAAAATTTTGAAAAATAAAATTAAAATCGGAAAAATTTTGAAAAATAAAAATTAAAATCGGAAAAATTTTGAAAAATAAAAATTAAAATCGGAAAAATTTTGAAAAATAAAAATTAAAATCGGAAAAATTTTGAAAAATAAAAATTAAAATCGGAAAAATTTTGAAAAATAAAAATTAAAATCGGAAAAATTTTGAAAAATAAAAATTAAAATCGGAAAAATTTTGAAAAATAAAAATTAAAATCGGAAAAATTTTGAAAAATAAAAATTAAAATCGGAAAAATTTTGAAAAATAAAAATTAAAATCGGAAAAATTTTGAAAAATAAAAATTAAAATCGGAAAAATTTTGAAAAATAAAAATTAAAATCGGAAAAATTTTGAAAAATAAAAATTAAAATCGGAAAAATTTTGAAAAATAAAAAAATTTTGAAAATCGGAAAAAATTTTTTGAAAAATAAAAATTAAAATCGGAAAAATTTTGAAAAATAAAAAAATCGGAAAATTTTGAAAAATAAAATTAAAAAAAAATTTTGAAAATAAAAATTAAAATCGGAAAAATTTTGAAAAATAAAATCGGAAAAATTTTGAAAAATAAAATCGGAAAAATTTGAAAAATAAAAATTAAAATCGGAAAAATTTTGAAAAATAAAAATTAAAATCGGAAAAATTTTGAAAAATAAAAATAAAATCGGAAAAATTTTGAAAAATAAAATTAAAATCGGAAAAATTTTGAAAAATAAAAATTAAAATCGGAAAAATTTTGAAAAATAAAAATTAAAATCGGAAAAATTTTGAAAAATAAAAATTAAAATCGGAAAAATTTTGAAAAATAAAAAAAAATTAAAATCGGAAAAATTTTGAAAAATAAAAATTAAAATCGGAAAAATTTTGAAAAATAAAAATTAAAATCGGAAAAATTTTGAAAAATAAAAAATTAAAATCGGAAAAATAAAAAAAATTAAAATCGGAAAAATTTGAAAAAAAAAAATTAAAATCGGAAAAATTTTGAAAAATAAAAATTAAAATCGGAAAAATTTTGAAAAATAAAAA
This sequence comes from Drosophila sulfurigaster albostrigata, assembly GCF_023558435.1. Lineage (NCBI taxonomy): Eukaryota > Metazoa > Arthropoda > Insecta > Diptera > Drosophilidae > Drosophila > Drosophila sulfurigaster. Next base: position 43,957 of record NW_026909670.1, on the reverse strand, counting down.
TTAAAATCGGAAAAATTTTGAAAAATAAAAAATTAAAATCGGAAAAATTTTGAAAAAAAATTAAAATCGGAAAAATTTTGAAAAATAAAAATTAAAATCGGAAAAATTTTGAAAAATAAAAATTAAAATCGGAAAAAAAAATTTTGAAAAATAAAAATTAAAATCGGAAAAAAAATAAAAAAAAATCGGAAAATTTTGAAAAATAAAAATCGGAAAAATTTTGAAAAATAAAAATTAAAATCGGAAAAATTTTGAAAAATAAAAATTAAAATCGGAAAAATTTTGAAAAATAAAAATTAAAATCGGAAAAATTTTGAAAAATAAAAAAAATTAAAATCGGAAAAATTTTGAAAAATAAAAATTAAAATCGGAAAAATTTTGAAAAAAATAAAAATTTTGAAAAATAAAAATTAAAATCGGAAAAATTTTGAAAAATAAAAATTAAAATCGGAAAAATTTTGAAAAATAAAAAAAAATTAAAATCGGAAAAATAAAATTTTCGGAAAATTTTGAAAAATAAAATTAAAATCGGAAAAATTTTGAAAAATAAAAATTAAAATCGGAAAAATTTTGAAAAATAAAAATAAAATCGGAAAATTTTGAAAAATAAAAATTAAAATCGGAAAAATTTTGAAAAATAAAAATTAAAATCGGAAAAATTTTGAAAAATAAAAATTAAAATCGGAAAAATTTTGAAAAATAAAAATTAAAATCGGAAAAATTTTGAAAAATAAAAAAAAATTAAAATCGGAAAAATTTTGAAAAATAAAAATTAAAATCGGAAAAATTTTGAAAAATAAAAATTAAAATCGGAAAAATTTTGAAAAATAAAAATTAAAATCGGAAAAATTTTGAAAAATAAAAATTAAAATCGGAAAAATTTTGAAAAATAAAAAAAATAAAAAAATCGGAAAAATTTTGAAAAATAAAAATTAAAATCGGAAAAATTTTGAAAAATAAAAATTAAAATCGGAAAAATTTTGAAAAATAAAAATTAAAATCGGAAAAATTTTGAAAAATAAAAATTAAAATCGGAAAAATTTTGAAAAATAAAAATTAAAATCGGAAAAATTTTGAAAAATCGGAAAAAATCGGAAAAAAATTTTGAAAAATAAAAATTAAAATCGGAAAAATTTTGAAAAATAAAATTAAAATCGGAAAAATTTTGAAAAAAAATAAAAAATTAAAATCGGAAAAATTTTGAAAAATAAAAATTAAAATCGGAAAAATTTTGAAAAATAAAAATTAAAATCGGAAAAATTTTGAAAAATAAAAATTAAAATCGGAAAAATTTTGAAAAATAAAAAAAATAAAATCGGAAAAATTTTGAAAAATAAAAAAAAATTAAAAAATCGGAAAAATTTTGAAAAATAAAAATTAAAATCGGAAAAATTTTGAAAAAAAAAAAATTAAAATCGGAAAAATTTTGAAAAAAAATTTTGAAAAATTAAAATCGGAAAAATTTTGAAAAATAAAAATTAAAATCGGAAAAATTTTCGAAAAATAAAAAAATTAAAAAAATCGGAAAAATTTTGAAAAATAAAAAAAAAAAAAAATTTTGAAAAATAAAAATTAAAATCGGAAAAATTTTGAAAAATAAAAATTAAAATCGGAAAAATTTTGAAAAATAAAAATTAAAATCGGAAAAATTTTGAAAAATAAAAAAATCGGAAATTAAAATCGGAAAAATTTTGAAAAATAAAAATTAAAATCGGAAAAATTTTGAAAAATAAAAATTAAAATCGGAAAAATTTTGAAAAATAAAAATTTCGGAAAATTTTGAAAAATTTCGAAAAATTTTGAAAAATTAAAAAAATCGGAAAATTTTTGAAAAATAAAAAAAATTAAAATCGGAAAAATTTTGAAAAATAAAAAAAATAAAATCGGAAAAATTTTGAAAAATAAAAAATTAAAATCGGAAAAATTTTGAAAAATAAAAAATTAAAATCGGAAAAATTTTGAAAAATAAAAAATTAAAATCGGAAAAATTTTGAAAAATAAAAAATTAAAATCGGAAAAATTTTGAAAAATAAAAATTAAAATCGGAAAAATTTTGAAAAATAAAAATTAAAATCGGAAAAATTTTGAAAAATAAAAAATTAAAATCGGAAAAAAAATAAAAAAAAAATCGGAAAAATTTTGAAAAATAAAAAAAATCGGAAAAATTTTGAAAAATAAAAAATAAAATCGGAAAAATTTTGAAAATAAAAAATCGGAAAAATTTTGAAAATTTTGAAAATAAAAAATCGGAAAAATTTTGAAAAATAAAAATTAAAATCGGAAAAATTTTGAAAAATAAAAAATTAAAATCGGAAAAATTTTTGAAAAAATAAAAATTTTTGAAAAATAAAAATTAAAAAAAAATTTGAAAAATAAAATCGGAAAATTTTTGAAAAATAAAAAATTAAAATCGGAAAAATTTTGAAAAATAAAAAAAAAATTTTGAAAAATTAAAAAATCGGAAAAATTTTGAAAATTGCTAGTGAGCGAAAAGCTTTGAGTGCTTTTCGGTCGGCGGAGCGGAGGTGTGCCTCTCACTTAGCAATGCGCTCGCATCAACATTCCCCCTGCAATATTGGGATTGCAACGAAACAACTAGTAGCACGTGCCGGACAGAATCCAGCCCAGCGTGGAATTCTGCGCCATAGGCAGTCCGCCTTGGCCCGGGAGGATACCCGGTAGCACGACATCAGGGTAAACATCAGCCCCAAGACTGCCGAGATCGATGCCGAGCGGAACCAGTCCTTGTCAGCCAACACGAGGTTACTGAAAGAACTGGGCCCGGCTGGAGTGACAGTCCTGGCGGGCGTCGTTGTATGGAGCTGCGGATCAGTTTTGAAGACGACCTCCCGGCTCATGGGTGACGTCTTGGAGCGCAACGTTGCCGTGCACACTCCTTCTGCGCCCACGCGAGTGATAGAGAGGCCCATGGCCACTGCCATCGACTCGCTGATGCGGCTTACAGGACAGCACGGATCAATGAGCACTCGCGCCTCGAAGGCCGTCTTCCCCGTGACTAGCCAGACCGCCGCGGTGGGGAGAATACTGACTCCCTTGCACTGGAGTAGTGCCGTCAATGACAAGGCGGGGCTAGGCACGGGCCTGGTGTGTGGGGAAGTGGGCCGGTCCATCCGGGATGACGATGGTCCTCCTCTGGTGGGTGCCGGGTGGTCGCGTCGGCCCCTCGGTCGTCGCGCCAACCGCTGCTTGGGTTTAGGGTCTCGCATGTGCAGCATGGAGTGGTGGTCCTTATCACAATGCCTGCACCGTCCACCGCTGCGGCAAGTGCCCCGGAGTGCTGATGAGCCAAGCAGTTGGGACAGTACTTATTTACAAGTACTGCCCGGAGCCGCTTCTCTGGCGTCAGCTGGGCAAACCGTGGACATTTGCGCAGCGCGTGGACACCGCGGCACACCCTACAGCGGAAGGAGTTTGTGCCGGGAGGCACATACTCACCCCGCTGAGGGGCCCGGCGAGGCACGGAAACTCCACGCGGAGTAACCAGTGCCACCGGTGCTGGAGAGGGCTCGGACTCCATCGGGGCGACTTGCCTCGGCGGAGAGCCGGCAATCGGTGGCGAAAGGGAGCGCGCTGGCGAGAAGAGCCCTCGTAAGCTCACTCCGTCGGACAGGGTGCAGGATGATCTTCTGGAGGACGCCATGGTAAACTGTAATGGGATGAAACCAAAAGGCGAGAAAAAACAAAAGGAAAAGAAAAAAAGAACAAAAACAATAGATTAAATGAAGAACATGGCGGGATGAATTGCCTAAGCCGGAAGAGAAAACCACAGGATAGTGGATGGCAGTAGAGAGAAGAATAGGTGACTCAGAGCGCGCGTCCCGTAGGAAGGAGGACCAGCTTTGCAACTGGTCGGCGGAAAACGCCACGACACGTCTGGATGTCTACCACACGGACTCTTTCATCAGCACCTGGGCAAGCGGTCAACACACGCCCGAGGCGCCATTCTTGAGGTGGTATATTCTCCTCTCTGATGACCACCATGTCGCCGATTTGGAGATCGCGTGAAGGTGACTGCCACTTATTCCGCTTATGCAATTCCTTCAAATATTCACTCTTCCATCGCACACAGAAATGCTGATGGAGCGCCTTGAGCCGTTGCCAGCGGTTGTGGATGGACTCCACATCCTCTCTGGCCTCTGGCTCCGCCATGGAGAGTAGCGGACCCCGATCAGGAAATGACCGGGAGTAAGTGCCGCCAAGTCGCTCACATCCTCTGACATAGGAGTCAAAGGCCGCGAATTGAGGCACGCTTCAATTTTTGACAGGAGGGTGGAAAGCTCCTCGAACGTATGTTTTACGGAGGAAACCGTCTTGTAGAAATGCGTCTTGAAGCTCTTGACGCCCGCTTCCCAGAGACCCCCATGTGAGGGGCACCAGGTGGGTTGAAATGCCATGCAAGACCTTGATGGCTGTGAGTGGTGACAATCAGGTTGCGGGTGCTCTCCACAAATTCTTTGGAGAGAATGGAGGAGGCTCCGACGAACGTTTTCCCGTTGTCAGAGTACATGTGGAGAGGGCACCCGCGCCGTGCCACGAATCGGGAGAAAGCTTCCAAGAACTTTTCCGCTGTCAGATCCGTGGTCGCCTCAAGATGGATTGCCTTCGTGCTGAAGCACACGAAGACACATACGTAACCCTTCGTAATCTTGCAGCCCCGTCCGACGTAGCTCTTGACGTCGAAGGGACCGGCGAAGTCTACTCGGAGTTAGTGAAAGGTCGCGAAAAGTCGACCGGGCGCTTGGGAGATCACCCATCAACTGCGACTGGAGCTTGCGGCGATGAATCACACAGGTCTTGCATGCACTAATCACTGTCTTCACCAAGTTCCTTAGCTTGGGAATCCAGAACTTAGTTCGGACCAGCCGCATCACCAATTGGTTGCCTCCATGGAGGGAGACTTGATGCGTGAAGGAAACCAGGAGGCGTGAGAACACGCAGCCAAACGGGAGAATTATTGGATGCCGTTCGTCGTAGGATAAGGAGGTGGACGCTCTTACGCGTCCACACGAACGCAGGACACCTTGCTTGTCAAGGAACGGATTCAAGCTTAGGATATCGCTTGACCCGATTAGACGATTATGGGACCGGAGGGAAGCACACTCTTTCGCGTATACCCGATTCTGAGCCTGTACAATCAGCCTCTCTTGAGCTTCTGCAAGCTCTTGAGAGCTGAGCGTCTCTGGAAACGAGACCTTGGGTTGGCGGCAACGCTGGGCAAACCTTCGCACATACGCAAACACTCGGAGCGCTCGATCGAACCTGGAGAAACGGTCGAGGAAGTCCTCACATAGGACTTGCGCTGCATGGACCTTCACCGCTCGACACTCCAATTCAGTATCGAGCCCAATGACCGGTGAAGGCCACTGCGCTGGTGAGTGCGTCAGCCATTCGGGCCCCTGCCACCAAAGGCGACTGCCCAGTAGCTCTTGCGGCGAGACACCGCGGCTTGCCAGGTCGGCTGGATTGTGTTCGGAACGAACATGCTGCCAAGTGCCATTCACCGAGTGAATCTTGGCCACTCGGTTCGCCACGAAAGTGGTCCACTTGCATGGCTGCTTGTCCAACCATGCCAGAACGATAGTGGAATCTGTCCACAGGTACGTCTCAGCGTCGGGGGTGGGAAAATGTGGTAGGAGGGCGGCGGATAATTCTGCCAACAGGAGAGCTCCGCACAGCTCAAGACGAGGTAGAGAGACCGTCTTGATAGGTGCAACTCTAGTCTTCGCTGCTAGAAGGCTCACAGACACTTGTCCACCTGTTTCCACACGTGCGTAAAGAGCGGCTCCATACGCGCTTTGAGAGGCGTCGCAAAACCCGTGGAATTGGATTTTGCGCCGGGAGCGTAGTTGGTCCATCTAGGAATGCGGATGTCCTGCAAGGACGAATAGTTCCGCAGAAAACTGATCCACTGCTCTGTGAGATCCGCCGGTAAGGAGTCGTCCCAGCCGATTTCTTGCTTCCAGATTTCTTGCATAAAATCTTGGCCCAAATGACCACAGGAGCAAGCCAACCTGCAGGATCGAACAACTTGGCGATCTGCGACAGCACTTCTCTCTTACTGAAAGATGGTTTGGACACCATCTCGGCGGTGACGAAAAGAACTCGTCGGACGTTGTGACGTTGCCAGTCTCACGTTGGGCGTACCAAAAATTCCTAAGAATAGTCAGCCCGGATGTGAGAAGACGGTTGCAAATATCATTCACAACCATCTCGCGTGCAAGCATATAGCGGAGCGGGACCCTTTGAACCCTTAGCTCTTTCGGGATTGTGGGGTGGGTTTTGCTATGCTTTACACGAAGCCACGAAAACTTTATTATTATAGAGTCCCTCCTGATTCTAAAAAACAAACACATGAGTCGACCCTCTTGTCAAGAAACTTAATCCGACTCGAATCTACAATACCACTCGATCGGAGTACTACCAATATCTAATAAACAAAACAAATGCAGGCACACTGTTGAAATTCGGACAAAATTTAAGAAAAGCAGGGGTGGTCTTATAAGATGTTAACTGCCACACCCTGGTCTATACCCACCCAACCATGGTCATAAGATGAAACGTTTTTATGACCCCAAAACTATTACAACTCCCCTTTATTTTATGCTCCCATGTCTCCGGAAATCAGAACAAAATCTAGAATTTCATTATTAAAGTCCAATGACTCAAAGTTAACATCAGTATTTATTTATAACAAAAACAAAACCATTGGTTCAAATGAATTATAATTATGACGGTATAATTATTTCCATAATTTTCTCTATAGGGCAGTTATTATAATCCAATACAATATTCTTTTTTATTAGCAACTGCTACTACCCATTTACAATAATAACTAAGAAAGAAGAAGATGTAAAACTAATAATATTTAATAAACAATCAATAATTAATAATCAAACAAGTTTTGGCAACTATTTTTGAATGCGCGCTTTAGCAAAACAGATTCATGAGATTTTCTATTAAATTTACTATTTTTACTTTAAAATTTTTCTTTGCTTCTCAAATCGTTATTTTGTATTTTTAATATTTATTTTATTTTTATGGTATTGTGAAACATTTTTTTATTTAATTATTTTTAGATATTTATTTTTTGTTTATTGATTTTTATTTCAACCACTTTTTATTTATGCTGTATTTATTATGAAATCATTTTTGAATTTTTATCTATATATTTTTAAATATTTATTTATCTTTAATTTTTATTTATTTTTTAAATCCTATTTATTATTTAATTTTTATTTATTTTATTTATAATTTTTATTATTTTATTTTTAATTTTTATTATTTTATTTTTAATTTTTATTATTTCATTTTATTTTTATTATTTCATTTTATTTTTACTTTATATATTTTATTTATCCAAATTTAATATTGACTTTTTATTTATTTGATTTTAAATCATTTTGTTTTTGTTTTGTTTATTTAATTTTTATATATTTAAATATTTATCCAAATTTAATATTGACTTTTTATTTATTTGTTTTTAATTTGTTTATTTAATTTTTATATATTTAAACTTTTATCAAATTTAATATTGACTTTTTATTTATTTGTTTTTTAATTCATATTTAATATTTATTTTTTATTTATTTATTTTTCTCTATTTTATCTATCATATTTATTATTGATGTGCAATTATTTAATTGTAAATCATGTTTAAACCACTGTGCTGTACCAACAAACAATAATAATAGTAACAATATTGGCGGAAGCAAATCAGTACTAAAAGGTATAGGCCTGACCCAAAAGTTAGGGTATCAGCCGACAGCTCATATGCTGTTTGGGAGCTTTCGCAACTGCGAAGAAGTATGAAAAATTACAATGCAAGCAAAACTGTGGGCAGCTGCTGCGTGGCCGAACAGGCACTAACATATGTATGTACATATGTATGTATGTAATTACATATGTACGAATATTTATGTTATAAAACTTCTTTTATGTATTTTTATTTCGGACACTCGGACTTAAAACTTACCCGACAGAACTCCACGACGAAGGCCTTCATGATGTTGTTGCTGTTGGTGATGATGATGTTGATGATGATGATGATTTTAATGATGATGATAAAATGATTGTTTATATACCTTATAGGGTATATTCTTTTGTTTGGTTGTTCACATACACACACATTGTCATAATTATTATTGTTTTGCACAGGGTTTTATGGTGGCTTGTTATTATGTATGAGATTATATTTGCATTATTTATTTATTTATATATATATTTTTTTAATTATTGTGTTTCACGTTGATATACCCTTTAAGGCCTAGGGCAATAATGGCCAACAAAGCAAAGCAAACCAAAAAATAGCGCAAAAAAAATAAGTGCCAAATTACAATTGATATTTCTCTTTACTTTTCGTTATCTTTTTCGTTACTTATTATTTTATATGTATGGCAACTAAATTGTTTTAATATATTGACGGCAAATGCAAATCTTTTTGCTTTTTATTTGGGCTTTTACCCCTTTTACTATTGCCTCTGTGTACAACTATTGTATGACCTTTTAATTTTAACAAACTTATTTTTGTCATACTATTATTCACAAACTTGCACTACACATCTTCACTAGCACTGGCACTGGCACTGCACTGCTGCTGATGCTGCTGCTGCTGAGTGGAGACGGCGAACGATAGAAGCGGCAAACGAGAGAAGTGACGATTCTGGTACAAGAGCCTTGCGCGGCTCGGCACAGTGGTGCAAGAGTGATCTGCCCAGAGATGCACTGCACTTCACTGTTGTTGTTTTTTTTTGGTTCTGCAGGCGGCAGACCAGAAATATAAAAGGCTTCCGGCACGAAATAGTCGGCCTCCGCTGACTAACATGCGCCGGAATTGTGGAATTCAAATCCACTATAGGTGTAGAATTTTGTCTATCCGTATTATTTAATTAGAAAATAATGACGGCTTAGACGAATTTTCACAATCTACATATGAGAAAAAATACGAAGTTAGGACCAATGTAAAATTTCATTATTTCATAGAAATAATTACCTTTACGTAGCAAGCGTAACGAGCTGGTGTATTTATTTTGCTCAAGGCAAAAAGCATCGATGGATGCTGATGATAATGACAGATTATGTTTGTCTTTTATATTCTGGTGATGCATGTGTTTTATATTTGTTTTATTAAAAACACCATCAACCAAGAATGCATCCGTCTCTGATCGTAGTCCAATAAGAAAAAGAATGAGAGCTGTCGTTGCCAAAGTGACAAAGCTCGTCTCCTTCTCCTACGATCTTTCGCTAGACAATTCACCACGGAGGAAAATTTAATTTGCAGAGGTGTATTGTCCCTTTATCGTGCCATGGTTTGTGTCTTCGCTAACTTTGCGCGGAAAATTTAAAATCTCAAGGAGAAAGAGATTTTACGCCCAATTTTTTATTTGCGACCATTACACCCACCAGATAATCTCACGAGTCATACAAAGGCAGATTAGATGGGAATTAGACTCGAATATCTTTCGCATGATACACTCCTAATTCTTTACCTTGTAGATTTTCTAGTAGATAAAAAGAATTACCAATTTTCTTCTTTATCCGACATTTTGAGAACTGATGTCCTAGCTTTTATTATAATTCTGACTGAAATCACTAAGATGGAAATTCCGTTTAAATACTTCTTGGCCTTCTTTATAAATGACAGGATTGGATCGAAGATTGTATTGTCTGGCGTTACGCTCGTAGGCTTCTCTACTACATTTCTTAATGTCTTCTCGCAACAAAGCTAATTGATCACCTCTTTCTAAATATGGAGACTCCTCCAGCAAGGACAATTTTTTAAAAGCTTGTAATCATCTCCGTGATTAATCATATTTACTCCAAATAATGCTTTGTAAGGGGAACAACCTATGGATTGATGAAGCGACGAACGTAAGGCAGATGAAATACTTGGCAAATACATATCCCATTCAGTTTGATCCGACTTAAGATAAGCACGAATAGCGGCTAATAAGGAACGATTCACTCGCTCCGCTGCATTGCTCTGAGGCGAATATAATGCAGTAAAAACATGACGAATACCGAATTTTGTCATAAACGCTTCAAATTCGTTTGATTTAAATTGTGAACCATTATCTGATACTATAATTTCAGGAACTCCAAATTCGGCAAAGATCCTTTGTGACAAAAACTCAGTTATTAACGACGTAGTGAACTTTTCAATGGACATAGCCAATGGTAGCGACTAAAATGGTCAAGAACTATTAGTAAACCAATGTTTCCTTTGCGACTTCGTGGATAAGGACCCAAGATATCTATATAAAGCTTTTGAAATGGTCGACTAGAGACGCTTTGCTCTCCCATAGGCGGACGTAGTGTCATATTTGGAGCTTTAGTTTGCTTACACATATCACACTGCCTAATATAGTCTCTAATGTCTTTTGATAAACCTGGCCAAAATAAATTACGACGCACTCTTTCGATCGTCTTTGCATTCCACCATGTGCAGAGCTTAGACTATCATGTGCTTGACAAATCACAGCTTCTCGCAGTCTCTCCGGTACCCAAAGCTTCCAACAATGAGAATCTTGAAGATTATCTCCTGTTGATGGCTCCGTTCGTATGTATACGAATTTGTCTACGACTTTAAGATCTGGAAATTTTTCACCATGAGATTCAACTTTCAATTTTAGATCTAGATAATCAGGTTCGAGAAACGCTGACGATTCTAAATCAATTTCCGGTGTAGTGTACCAAAACCTTATCAGGCTTTAGAAGGCACTGATTGTCCGTGATCGAGCTTGGTAGGTTGCGTATTCTTGCTATGCTCGGTTCTAGCTCGTCGGATTGGTCGGGGTTCTTCCTCACTCGATCACTTGCGGCTACGCTAACACATGCAAATAGTTAATACGCAGACGGAATATACAAAAGAAAGCTTTATAGGAATCAAAAGAACAATAAAAGAGTTTTCGCGCCGACACACGCTTTAGTGGAGTTTTCTTCTAAGAAATTACCTAGTAGAGGAATCTAGATGTTGAGTTCCTCATCTCTACCCTCCCGACCATGGTAACTTTCGATTTTTTTATAAGTTACCCTACTTTAAATTATATTTAAGTTTTCTATATATTCGACATCTTCCCTTCGTTTACTCGACAGACCATATTAAGCAAAATTAGCAAAACATTATTTCATTAATCACTTCATGTGAAATTTTAATTAATAAAGAATTCATGATACTCCGTTTGTTACATACATATGTGATATGATTACTAATATTTACAAAATTAATTCAAGTCTGAGACGTACTCGTGATAATTTCATTTGATTAACAATTAGGCACATTTATATAATCATTTGTGTCATTAAAGTTACCTTTTGTAACTTCTACTTGTTTAAGTTAACTTACTCAGATGTCGTTTTTCTTACGGTCGTGGTACCATGACGAAGATGAGTGACGATGATAATGTTGTGTTGATAATGATATAATACTATATGAGAAAATATACAGATAATTAATATAAATGTACCAAAATTAGAATTCTTTCATTTTTTGTCGTATCCACGAGTATGCCTCAACAATTTTTCATTAGAATTATTAATTTTACGTTTACAAATTTAATACAAAATAACTAGAGGATACAGACGATGTAATTCGTGAAACTTCTCAGCAAATCATAGCAGCATGCAGAAAGATTGATACAATATAAATGAACTTATTGTTGTTGCATTGTGGATTGTGGTACTGTTGTTGTACTATGCACTACTCATCCAGTGTATTCTTGGTTTTCAGGCGTATGTGCCTGTATGTGCTCCGCTAATATTCAAATCAAACTTGGCCGTGATCTCGGGTGTATGTCGGGGACGGTCAGAGTCACAGTCTTTTGGTACTCCGTTGGGCAGCCAATCTGGTTGTGATCTCCGACCAAATTTGTGCACCCAATATATAGTTGTTCACTAGGGCCACACGGCGCTCTATAGTTGTAAGAATGGTTGAATGAAGGTTGAATGGACCATTAGTGGCCCACAGAGGCTACCATCCGCCAGTGCCGAGCTTGATGAGCCGAATTTCTGGGGATTCTATGCCTTTATTGGAGATATGGTTAGAAACTACACTGACAATTAATTCCACTTCATACCTGTATTAATTATGAAATTTATCACTGCACTGTTTATATATTTATTTATATATAGACGTCTATCCTCACATATATTCTCACTTGGGGTCGATCTGGTATTTTTCCACTGCCAGATTATATAATTCGCAGATTCACGTGGGATTATAAAATTCGGTGGCCGACAGACAATAAATACGTCTGCTTTGACTAATTGCTTTTTCTCTAATGCTAAGCTCGCTTCACTTTCGACTGTACTCCACTGCACCGCATGGTAAGCCGAGCTTTTGCAAGAGCTTTGCGAAGACAGTGATAAGCAAGTGCAGATAGTGAGATGACTAAGTTAGGGTGCGTCAATATTTAGAACAGCAAAAAAAAAAAAAGTTGGGAAATTTGGAACTTCTTTTATTACAATATATTTTTCGCTCACTACACCGGTCCCACAAGTTCTAAACTATCTATATCACCTTCACCTATCCGTGACAACGCGTCAGGAATAATATGATCTTTTCCTTTCCGATGAGAAATTGTGAATTTAAAAGCCTGTAATCGAAAAATCCAACGAGCTAATCGACCAGATACATTTTGCTGTCTCATAAGCCAGACGAGGCTAGAATGATCAGTGATTATCTCAAAGGGCTGTAATTCAAGGTAACATCTGAATTTCTCTACTGCTAAAATGACGGCTAAACATTCTCGTTCCGTGACACTGTAGTTACGCTGAGATTTAGATAATTTCTTTGACATGTATGCTATAGGCTTTTCTTCTCCAGAAGTTGACAGTTGAATGAGCACCGCTCCAATTCCATAGTCACTAGCATCGCAATGCACATAAAATTTCCGACTAAAATCGGCATTTTGTAAAACCGGGGCTGATGTTAAAAGATTTTTAACGTATCCATTGCAGACTGAGCTGCCGGGGTCCAATTAAAAGTTTTCTTAGTGGACAACACTTCAGTGATGGGAAAGGTAATTTCCGCAAAATTTTGTATGAAGCGCCGGTACCATCCGCAAACTCCAAGGAAACCTCGTACTTGTTTTAAGTTTTTGGGTGTGGGCCAATTTTGGACACAGGATATTTTCTCTGGATCTGGAGAAATTCCATCGCTTCCAATAACGTATCCTAAATAGTTTACTGTTGTAACACAAAATTTGCTTTTTGAAATATTTAATGTGAGGTTAGCCTTTTAAATTGATCAGCTATACGCACTAATACTGCCAAATGTGACTCAAAATCTCCTGAGACAATACACAAGTCATCAAGATAACCAAAAACACAATAACGTAAGTCTGGTGGAATTAAGTCATCCATCAATCGACACATTGTGGATGGAGCATTACATAACCCAAAAGGCATGACGGTAAACTGAAACAGCGAACGACCGGGAACAGTAAAAGCTGTTAACGGTTTGGCTTCATCAGACAACTCAATTTGCCAATAAGCGTCTTTAAGATCCAACTTCGTAATTAAGTTAGCTTTTGGTAAACGAGAAAATATTCCTTCAATGCTCTGTAGGGGATAAGCATCCTTTTCGTTACTTCGTTAAGTTTTCGCGCATCAAGACATAATCGGACCTTATTTGGTTTCACCACAAGACGAATAGGTGAGCTCCATGCTGACTGTGACGGTTCAATGACTCCTAGCTCTAACATACGATCAATCTCTTTGTACATCAACTTCTCTACAGCTGGACTAATTGGATAGTTTCGTTGCTTCACCGCTTTAGCATCAGAAATATCTATATGATGTTTAATTAACGCAGTTCGTCCGAGACCTTGCTTTTCGAAATTCGGAAATAATGCTTTGACCGCTTCCAGTTGACGAGATTGTAATTCGGACAATGGATAGTGATCTTCAAATTCGATATTTTCAGTTTCTTCTTCAGAAATAGAGCTAATAATTCCAGGTGCTAATGCAAAAATACGCCAAAATCTATACCAAGAATTAATCGCTGAGCTATAGAAGGTATGACATACAAGTCAATATCTTCTTGCTGCTTCTTATATTGCATGCTCACTCTCAGAATTCCGAGTACCTGATGTGGTTTGGCATCTGCGGTACGCACTTGCGATTTAATGGGTTTAAAATTTGGTAAATCAGAAAAATTTTCTAATGCTAGCGACGATCCAATGCAACTAATGTTGGCTCCGGTGTCGAGCAAACCAAATTCGCTAAAGTTAGAAACGCGACTTTCGCGTAACTACGTCGATCCGACTCATTTTGAAAAACTGTTGAGATAACCAGTTTCTTTTGTTTCTTTATTTTCCTATAATATTTTCGCATACGTAAGGTATTACGACGGCTCTTAACTAAATGTGTTCTAAAAATTCTATCTCTTACTAAATTATAATTCCTTAATCTTTCATGGTAAGGTAAAAATCTTAACATCGTGCGTTCATCACCGATGTATCCTTCCTTTCTCTAATCTTAGGTTCAATTTTATTATCTATCTCTACTGTCGGGACATCCTTCCTGCATTGAATGCCCCGGATTGACGGTTTTCCGACCTCTGTTTACAGGTTTGACAATTCGGCTTGTATACCTGAGGAGTACCGCATCCGTAACAAAAACTCTACGCTCATTTAAGCAATTCTCCCAGATGTGTCCGGGGATTTCACAGTTCCAACAAACTAATTTAGAAGCAGTTCCTCGCTTTACTTCAGCTATCTCTGCCTCGACCTCAGAACTAGATTCTTCCTCGGGAGCAGTTTCTTCAACAGCATAAACTCGAGAAGTTTCTTTGGCCTTAAAAGATACTGACCGATTTTTTCCAACTTCCTGTAGAAAATTTTCGCGTTTTTGTACCAGACGACGTAAAGCGGATATAGAAGAGACTTTCTCAAACAATAACCTGTCTTTCATATCTGTTAGCAGATTACCTTGAATCATTTCCACGAATTCGTCTTCTGGAAAACTGACCGACAACTTATCCATAAGCTTACATATATTTTCATAAAACGAATCAAAAGATTCGCCAACTTTTTGTTTACGAGCTCTTATCTGTTCTCGAAGTTCAGTGACAGAACGGCTCTCGCGATATTGCTCTCTTAACTCTTCACAAAACTCTTCCCAAGTGAAGGTTTGAACTCTTCGATGGAAACGCCAAAACCAACTACTGGCTTTTCCATTCAGTAATAAGTGAATATGTTTGTTCAATAATTGAAAATCATTGTTTAAGTTTTCGAGTGAGAATGTTCACTCTATACAAAAATCCTTCAACCGATAAACCTTCCGACGAACCGTCAAAACGAACACCCCACTTTTGTAACATATCAGCAATTTTATGTGTAGTCAATAGTGGACCCAAATTGGTGTTACGTGAGCTTCTCTGGCTGGACGATAACCCTTCCACGGTTTGATCTGCTGCTGCTGCAGTTGCTACTATCAAACCTGAACTATTCATAGAAGCGATTACTCGACTCACCGTTTCTCTTACGATTGATTCTATATCTGGTTCTGGAGTTTGTATATTACGACGACCATTATTTGGCCTCGAAGGCTGTACTGGTCTAAATGGTCTTCCTCTTCTTCGAGGTGCATTTCCTTTCATAAGCAGGCACTTTTGGTCTGGCCCCTGATTGTTGGGCGTACTACGAAGTGGAGGATTCCTCTCAGTACTTGTACTGTGATCAACATTACTTCTCGCTTCTTCATCGGCAGCTGACAACGCTTGCGCGGCGTCAAATTGACGTTGAACGTGTAACGGGCATATTTCAAATTTAGATTTCCATCGACATTTTTGGGAGACATAAATAAAAAGGAATTTAAACTTTGTTCCGACTCAACAGTGGAGGATTATTAATATGGGCTATTGAAACTAAACTTTGTCATTTTGATACCTGATTACATCGAAGGCTTCTTCGTATTCTTCGGACAACGATACGCCTATGCATATACTATTGTATTCCAGAAGAAAGCGGAGTTACAATCGATCTTCATCAATGCGATACCAAAAGAGCAAAAGTTACTAGAAACTAATAAATTATTTGAACTATTAAGCAATCTCAATACCGATAATTTTGGTCGATAATATTCAAAGATTCAAATATTCGAATTCCGAAAATGTATAAAGAGGTATTACTTAAATTGCTCCATCAATTTATAAGACCTAGCGAAAACAAACGAGCTTGGTATTGAAGGATGTAAGGCTCTCGATAATCGATAACAGAATTATACAAGATAATCCTTAAAAGATGCAAAGTGCGATTCGGTCGAGTAATTTCACATACGTAAGATTAGTCAAAGTCCAGAATCGAAGACACTTTACTTCTGCCCTACTTCCATCAAAGTAGGCCAACAACAACCTGTATCGGATCTTCCGATGCTGTTATAAGTTTCACGATGCTAAAGTTGTTGCTGCCCCACGTTGGGCGCCAAAAATTTATGTGACGTTGCCAGTCTCACGTTGGGCGTACCAAAAATTCCTAAGAATAGTCAGCCCCGGATGTGAGAAGACGGTTGCAAATATCATTCACAACCATCTCGCGTGCAAGCATATAGCGGAGCGGGACCCTTTGAACCCTTAGCTCTTTCGGGATTGTGGGGTGGGTTTTGCTATGCTTTACACGAAGCCACGAAAACTTTATTATTATAGAGTCCCTCCTGATTCTAAAAAACAAACACATGAGTCGATCCTCTTGTCAAGAAACTTAATCCGACTCGAATCTACAATACCACTCGATCGGAGTACTACCAATATCTAATAAACAAAACAAATGCAGGCACACTGTTGAAATTCGGACAAAATTTAAGAAAAGCAGGGGTGGTCTTATAAGATGTTAACTGCCACACCCTGGTCTATACCCACCCAACCATGGTCATAAGATGAAACGTTTTATGACCCCAAAACTATTACAACTCCCCTTTATTTTATGCTCCCATGTCTCCGGAAATCAGAACAAAATCTAGAATTTCATTATTAAAGTCCAATGACTCAAAGTTAACATCAGTATTTATTTATAACAAAAACAAAACCATTGGTTCAAATGAATTATAATTATGACGGTATAATTATTTCCATAATTTTCTCTATAGGGCAGTTATTATAATCCAATACAATATTCTTTTTATTAGCAACTGCTACTACCCATTTACAATAATAACTAAGAAAGAAGAAGATGTAAAACTAATAATATTTAATAAACAATCAATAATTAATAATCAAACAAGTTTTGGCAACTATTTTTGAATGCGCGCTTTAGCAAAACAGATTCATGAGATTTTCTATTAAATTTACTATTTTTACTTTAAAATTTTTCTTTGCTTCTCAAATCGTTATTTTGTATTTTTAATATTTATTTTATTTTTATGGTATTGTGAAACATTTTTTATTTAATTATTTTTAGATATTTATTTTTTTGTTTATTGATTTTTATTTCAACCACTTTTTATTTATGCTGTATTTATTATGAAATCATTTTTGAATTTTTATCTATATATTTTTTAAATATTTATTTATCTTTAATTTTTATTTATTTTTAAATCCTATTTATTATTTAATTTTTATTTATTTTATTTATAATTTTTATTATTTTATTTTTAATTTTTATTATTTTATTTTTAATTTTTATTATTTCATTTTATTTTTATTATTTCATTTTATTTTTACTTTATATATTTTATTTATCCAAATTTAATATTGACTTTTTATTTATTTGATTTTAAATCATTTTGTTTTTGTTTTATTTAATTTTTGTTTATTTTTGTTTGTTTATTTAAATTTTATATATTTAAATATTTATCCAAATTTAATATTGACTTTTTATTTATTTGTTTTTAATTTGTTTATTTAATTTTTATATATTTAAACTTTTATCAAATTTAATATTGACTTTTTATTTATTTGTTTTTTAATTCATATTTAATATTTATTTTTTATTTATTTATTTTTCTCTATTTTATCTATCATATTTATTATTGATGTGCATTTATTTAATTGTAAATCATGTTTAAACCACTGTGCTGTACCAACAAACAATAATAATAGTAACAATATTGGCGGAAGCAAATCAGTACTAAAAAGGTATAGGCCTGACCCAAAAGTTAGGGTATCAGCCGACAGCTCATATGCTGTTTGGGAGCTTTCGCAACTGCGAAGAAGTATGAAAAATTACAATGCAAGCAAAACTGTGGGCAGCTGCTGCGTGGCCGAACAGGCACTAACATATGTATGTACATATGTATGTATGTAATTACATATGTACGAATATTTATGTTATAAAACTTCTTTTATGTATTTTTATTTCGGACACTCGGACTTAAAACTTACCCGACAGAACTCCACGACGAAGGCCTTCATGATGTTGTTGCTGTTGGTGATGATGATGTTGATGATGATGATGATTTTAATGATGATGATAAAATGATTGTTTATATACCTTATAGGGTATATTCTTTTGTTTGGTTGTTCACATACACACACATTGTCATAATTATTATTGTTTTGCACAGGGTTTTATGGTGGCTTGTTATTATGTATGAGATTATATTTGCATTATTTATTTATTTATATATATATTTTTTAATTATTGTGTTTCACGTTGGATATACCCTTTAAGGCCTAGGGCAATAATGGCCAACAAAGCAAAGCAAACCAAAAAATAGCGCAAAAAAAATAAGTGCCAAATTACAATTGATATTTCTCTTTACTTTTCGTTATCTTTTTCGTTACTTATTATTTTATATGTATGGCAACTAAATTGTTTTAATATATTGACGGCAAATGCAAATCTTTTTGCTTTTTATTTGGGCTTTTACCCCTTTTACTATTGCCTCTGTGTACAACTATTGTATGACCTTTTAATTTTAACAAACTTATTTTTGTCATACTATTATTCACAAACTTGCACTACACATCTTCACTAGCACTGGCACTGGCACTGCACTGCTGCTGATGCTGCTGCTGCTGAGTGGAGACGGCGAACGATAGAAGCGGCAAACGAGAGAAGTGACGATTCTGGTACAAGAGCCTTGCGCGGCTCGGCACAGTGGTGCAAGAGTGATCTGCCCAGAGATGCACTGCACTTCACTGTTGTTGTTTTTTTTTGGTTCTGCAGGCGGCAGACCAGAAATATAAAAGGCTTCCGGCACGAAATAGTCGGCCTCCGCTGACTAACATGCGCCGGAATTGTGGAATTCAAATCCACTATAGGTGTAGAATTTTGTCTATCCGTATTATTTAATTAGAAAATAATGACGGCTTAGACGAATTTTCACAATCTACATATGAGAAAAATACGAAGTTAGGACCAATGTAAAATTTCATTATTTCATAGAAATAATTACCTTTACGTAGCAAGCGTAACGAGCTGGTGTATTTATTTTGCTCAAGGCAAAAAAGCATCGATGGATGCTGATGATAATGACAGATTATGTTTGTCTTTTATATTCTGGTGATGCATGTGTTTTATATTTGTTTTATTAAAAACACCATCAACCAAGAATGCATCCGTCTCTGATCGTAGTCAATAAGAAAAGAATGAGAGCTGTCGTTGCCAAAGTGACAAAGCTCGTCTCCTTCTCCTACGATCTTTCGCTAGACAATTCACCACGGAGGAAAATTTAATTTGCAGAGGTGTATTGTCCCTTTATCGTGCCATGGTTTGTGTCTTCGCTAACTTTGCGCGGAAAATTTAAAATCTCAAGGAGAAAGAGATTTTACGCCCAATTTTTTATTTGCGACCATTACAACGTGGCCCGCCAACGAATGCCTAGCGTCTTTGCGACACTAGCTTCGTCGATCTCGAGGAAGTCTGCACAGAGCAAGTGATCCTTAGGGATTCTTCTCAGCACATCTTTCGAGTTCGAGGTCCACTTACGCAAAGGGAACCCAGCACTCTCGAGCGCTGTTCGAAGCTCATCTATAGCAGACACCGCAGCCTGCTTAGTGTGAGCTCCTGCTAGGACGTCATCAACGTACATATAATTGGCGATGATGTCACTAGCAAGGGGTACCGGTCGCGAACATCACTCGCAAGCTGATGCAGAACGCGGATAGCCAGGTACGGAGCACAGTTCACTCCAAAGGTGACTGTGTTGAGTTCAAAGTCGCATAACTTCTCGTCTGGAGTACGGAAGAGCAACCTTTGAAACCGGGTGTGGTTGGGAACCACAAGGATTTGCCGATACATCTTGGTGATGTCAGCGTTGAAGACGAACTTGAAAAACCTCCATTTCAGGATTTGAATGGTCAGGTCGGATTGAAGGATTGGCCCAGTGTGGAGGATGTCGTTCAGACTCTTCCCGTTTGAAGTCGGGCTGGAGGCGTTGAATACAACGCGGAGCTTTGTGGTGGTGCTGTCGGGCTTGAGAACAGCGTGATGTGGCAAATAATAGTTGCCGGAACTGGATGGGGACTTGAGTCATGTGACCCAAATCCAGATACTCTCGAATAACGGAGTCATATTGTTCCTTCAGAGAGTCGTTCCTCTTTAAACGGCTCTCGTTTCTCAGGAACTGAGCGAGAGCGGTAGCCCTCGAGTGACCCAGGTCAACGTGACCAGGATCGCGGAATGGGAGCGTGACCATGTAGCGACCCGTTGAGGTTCGCACGGTCGTGGCGTTGAAGTTAGCCTCACAAAAAGGTCAGATTCTTTTGCTGGGCTAGCCGGCAGGTCCTCCACCTCCCAAAATTTGGAGAGGAGTTCCTCCAATGGCGGAGTTCGCTCGACGGACAGTCGAGCCGAAAAGGACGAAATAGATTTTGAAATGGATCCCGACACAGGGCCAGTCAGGATCCAACCGAAAATGGTCTCTTGACCGAGGAGGGTCCCACAAATGTTAGGGTGAGAGCCGCCGAGCAGAATGGACGGGAGGATGTCAGCGCCTAGTAGCACATCAATCTGCGAACTCTCATGGAATTTGGGGTCTGCCAGCTGGATGCTGGGCAGATTTTCGAGGAGTGTTTGTGGGACGGAACATGAGGGCAGATTCCCCGCTAACTGGGAGGACGTACGCCGACGCCTCGATCTGCAAATCAGGTCTGACCGGGGAGCCAATTAAGAATTGGCAAAACTTTCGGGGCTGGGCTGCCACAGCTTGTGTCAGCCCAGAAACGCGGGCTTGCACGGATGTATACGGCATCCTCAAGCGCTTGAACAACTTCTCTGAGAGGAAGGTGGCTTCTGATCCGGAGTCAATCAGAGCCCGAGCTGTATAGCGGACGCCGAGATGGCATACATGAATGACAGCTGTGCTGAGCAGAACACCTTGTGTGTTAACTGCCACGAAGGATTGGACGTTAGCTGACTGGGTGGAAGTGGACTGTATTGGAGATGGAATGGGGTTGTGACTGTCGGCGCCGGGCTCACTCGATGCAAGAGTGTATGATGACGACCCTTGCAAGTAAAGCAGCTGTGCGCACTTGTGCACTCAGCCAGGATATGGCCTCGTGCGAAACAATTGAGACATAGCTTCTGTTGCTTTATATAATTGACCCTATCGTTGATACCCATCTGGAGGAAACGCGGGCACAAACGAATCGGGTGATTCTCCGGGAACACAACTTGCAGGACTGGGTTTTGAAGTTACCCGACTCTCAAAGGAGTTTACCTGCTTGGCGACGGGGGCCTCCTTGCGTGAGGCACGCGGAACCGTCGGAGCGCTCGTGCTGGCTGACACTTCCGCTATCGCTTCTAGGTGCGATACCGCTCTAGAAGGAAAGCGTTCATGTCAGCCCACGTTGGAACGTCGCTCTTCTTCTGGATGGACTGTTCCCAAAGAGAAAGGGTCAATTTGGGGAGCCTCGAAGAACACAGGAAAACCAGGATGCAATCCCAATTCTCCGTATTGATCTTGGAGTGCTCCAAAGCCGTCAAGCACCCTTGGATAGTGCTTTGCAACTCTTGAATGGCTGCACCCGACTCTTGCCCGATGGCGGGCAAATTAAAAAGGATACGCAGCTGACTGTTCACGAGCAACCGTTTGTTCTCAAAACGCTCAGTCAAGCTGGACCATGCCGACTGAAACCCTTCATTGGTCAAAGGAGACTTTGACACAATGGCATGGGCTTCACCGCTGGTCTTGGAGTTGAGATGGAAAAGTTTCTCAACTTCCGACAGTCTAGGATTTCGGATGTAGATAGCCGTGAATAAGTCTCGGAAGGTGGGCCAGCGAGTATAATCGCCTCCGAAAACTTCGGTGTCGCACGGAGGTAGGCGACACCCTGTGGACACTGAACGGCACGGCTGGGGTTGTACGGGTGTACGAGGAGTGAGTGCCTGGGAGGCATCAGCTATTTGCTCACCTAGCTGAGCGGACCACTGCTCATAGAGAATATAGCAGTAATCATATTTTGCCTAAATGGTAGGCAACTCGTCTGTCGTCATTTCATCCGACATGACGCAGGAGCAAGCCTCGTACTCCTTCTCGACCTTGTCCCACAAGGCACGCATCTGGTCCCTCCGGACCTGGCACGTGTACAGGGACGCGCTGTCAGTAGAAGCATTGTTAAGTCGCGACGCAAAGTGACTGACACGGTCAGTCGCGGCGATGAACTTATTCAATGCCGAGTCTACCACATTGTGTGCCATTTTGCTGTGAGAACGCGTAACAATTAGCAGCCGAGGAACTGGGACGGAAGCAGCCTTGGTCGAAGGAACCGACGGAGGTTTGGTCACGAGGATCAGAGGCTTGGTGCCGGAAGTGGGCGAAACACTAGCTGACCGTGCGGGGATCGGTGATGTGCTGGATGCACGAAGAGCCGAGTCCTTCTTGGATCTAGGCACAGGGGTTAGGCGAAACTCTAGCGGCGCTAGTAGAGGCACGGACAGTCTAGTTTTAGTCTTATCGGGATTGCCCGTTGACATGCTACGCACGGAAGGTAGGAAGCCGCTGGTTAGAAAACCAGAAAATCACAGAAAATATACCAAAAAAATACCAAATGGAACTTGGTTTTTTTATATATATCCGGAAACGGCCCAGAAGGTGGAAATGAAACGGAAGGCACGTAGCAACTAGTAAAAGAAAAATACCAAATAAAATACTGGAAAAAATACCACAGGTAGTGCTGAGGTATTTTGTACCCCAAATGGGTACGGACTGCGGACACAGGAAACGAACGCAAGGGGCGGGGAAAATTCCCGCGACAATCACGCAAATGATTGTCGAAAACAAGAACAAAAAGGCACGAAAATAAGGAAAAATACCACGAAAAATACAATACGCTGGAAAAACACAAATGTGGTTAAAAAGCGCTGTATGGAAAAATAATAAATAAATTGTCACGAAAAAAACAACAACAAAAATTATTTATGTATTTAAATATGGAGATGTGGTGGACGTATAATTGTGATTATATGTAGGTGTGTATATGTGTGTGTGTATGTCTATGCATGTGTGGACACTGGCTGGAGGTAGCCTATACACCGACACTTGAGCTGGGAGTTGCTCTCAAATACACACACTAAATAAATCACTTGAAACAAAAAAAAAGGGAACGGGTAGGGTATGTCGAGTGCGACTACCGCTGCCCTGCCAATCTATTACTTCACTCGTAGAAGTACTTATGCACGCGGTTAAGCATGCACAACAGTATGTACGTATGTATGTATGTGCTTGCACTGCGCTGCCAACGTCTAAGCAAGCGAACTGCACGTATATTTGTATGTAACACAAATGAGAGCGAGAGCAAGTGCGGACAAACAGCGAATGCACAAGAGTGCGTGTGTGTGTGTTGAGAGAGCGCGAGAGCAAGCGCGGCTGCAAGCCGGTGCGCTTGCGGACAAAAGAGAGTGCACCGAAATATGTGTGTATGTATGTATGTCGGCAATTACCGCGACATACAAACGTACAAGAAATAACGGACAAGAATTAAGCAAAACGAAATTCTGGTACACAACTTGGATTTAAGTTAATTAATTCGTATGATTATATATGTATGGAGTATACAATATATAATCCTCGCACTTTAAAAAATGATTCTCTTTGGATAATTTACACTTGTCACTGCACTTGCACTTGCAAAAAAAGAAAAACACACATGCATACATACGTACGCGATTGGCGGAAAAAACAAATATAATTATTTATTATAAATGTGATTAGGCAAAACCATAGAAAAGGTCGTCCGAAGAACAAAGAAGTCAATTGGCAAAAGCTATGGAAAAACTTTTGCGCAATATGGCGGAATGGAGGGGCGGACGACCGTGGTAGAAGGAATAGGAAAGAAGCAAAAACTAGTGCCACTTATCTGCGGATGTAAAACTGGAACGATGAAAAATATATTGTTGATGCTCCGGCTCGAAGGACCAATGTTTGTGGCGGCGCTGAAAAGTGTCCAAAGTATTTGCTTCCCGAACAATAAAAACACTCGCGTTTTTATCACTATAAATATTTGATTTATTGAAAACTTATCGGGTTGTTATGTCGCACAGAAAGGGGGTGATTGTAACGATTAGAACTAGACGTCGTTTGCTACTGATTTCGCTCGCTCTCGCATTCGCAGTCGGACGTGTTTTTTCTTCCCTCTTAAATTTGTGATTTTTCATTAAATTTCATATTTATTTACAATTATTATAACATTAATTTTACTCTCTCACTTGTATTTAACTACTGATCGTTAAATCGCTGTGTGCTTTCGTGTATTTAGTAAATTATTATCATTTTTCTAAAAATATAACAACAAATTGTGTGGTCAAACTTTGCTTTGCTTTGTTAGCAAAACAATTCTGTTTTCGTTGCCGCTGCACTTTGTTTTTGTATTTTTGTTTACTTTCGCGCTCTTCTTTTTCACTTGCTTTTCTTTGCGCTCAACGCTGTTACAATAGTTAACTCTCCCTCTCTTGGTGTTGTTGTTGGCTATCATCTATCTTGCGTCTCGCTCGACCCGCGCTTTACTCTCAGTGCTTGTGCTTTGTGCTCTCAACGCTCTTTTTAGAATAGTAACTCTCCCTCTCTTGGTGTTGTAGTTGCCTACCTATCTTGCGTCTCGCTCGACCTGTGCATACTCTCTGTGTTTTGTGCTCTTCGTAAGTACAGATCATATTAGTTTGCAAATAATTTACCTATTTTGATTTATTTCTTTTTTGTTTTTTTTTAATTGGTTTAATAATCTTTGTTTTAGCAACATGTTGGTCTGCTATAACAAGAAATGCCGGGTGCCAGTTGGTGCCAAAATGGGTTTTGTTTGTTGCTGGTTATGCGACAACGTTGCACATGAAAAATGTGCTGGCTTTAACGGCCGTATTGTTGATTTGATTTCGGCCAAGTCTGGTTTGAGATGGACTTGTGAACATTGTAGGGACTCTGAACGCGATATTGCTGGGTTTATACGGCAGACGCGAACTGGTTTTAAAGATATATTGGCGGGCTTTAAAAAACTCTCCGATAGCTTTTCTGCTTTGGATTCTGGGTTTAAGAGTATGAAGCTCTTGACCGAGTCTCCGAAGCGTAAAAGGCCAATACGCGTCTGTCGATTACCCCAATCGAGCTTTCTGTCCCAGTTGATGTTCCAAGCTTATCTGTATCACCTGCTGGGGAATTAATGTCGTTTAGTTCTCCGTCCCTCAACCTTCGGTAGCTCTGGATGTTCCAGATCATGACATTACGTCATTAAGATTGGAGTCGCCGGCTCCGGCTTCGATTTTGTTGCCGACTGAGATGGAGACGGTTGAAGAAATTCAACCATCACCATCCTCTGTTGAGATCGTTAGTGCTGTAACGATACAAGAATCGCCTCCAGCTCCTACCTCTGTTGTCCGCAATACATTAGTTGCAGTGCCGCCTCTTAAGCAGATTTTCGTTTCAAGGCTTTCCCTGATACGACATCTGATGATGTTCGGGCTTATATTAAGTCCAAATCCCAAGCCAGGGTTAAAGTAGATAAATTTAATTTCTCGTATGAACGGGAGATTTCATCTTTTAAAATAAGTGTTCCCGCTGAACAATTTAGCATGATGTGCAGTAAAGAGTTTTGGCCGGAACACCTATTAGTTAAAGAATTTGTTGCGAAAAGAAAAATCGGTCTCCGGTTTCTCTTCCTGGTAGTGGCAAGAATTTGATTGCAAAGCCTTCTTCTATGTCTGTCAGTTCAAAAACTAACATCCTCTTTACTTCTTGGCTATCAGAATGTAAGAGGTATTTGTAGTAAACTTACTGACCTATATTTAAATAGTGTATCTTTCCCTTTCAATGTCATTGCCTTTACTGAAACGTGGTTAAAAATGACATCCTTGATACGGAAATCTTTTCTAGTAGATTTTCCGTATACAGACGTGACCGCAAGGTACGTCGCGGTGGTGGGGTTTTAATCGCAGTAGATGCTCAATTAAATTCAGAATTGATTGATCACACTTCTGACATTGAGCTAGTGGCTGTTAGATTATCCTTTGGTAGTTTAAACATTTTTATTTCTTGCTCATATATCCCTCCTGCTTCAGATGATGCTTTATATTTAGCTCATTTTTCTATTATTAATGACATTTCTAATATGCTTTCTGATCGGGATCACTTTATTGTCCTTGGTGATTTTAATATAGCTGGGGTGTCATGGCTTTCAGCCGAGAATATAAATGGACTTTCCCCTCTGTATCCCATGTTTTTATTGATAGTCTCTTCGGGGTATCATTGTCTCAGATTAATGATATTCCAAATTGCTTAAACAGGTCTCTAGATCTTATTTTTGTTTTAGACCCAGATTCATGTTCTCTATCGAGAATATCTCCTATATCTTCCCTGAAGACCCTTACCATCCCACTTTAGAAATTACGTTGGAGTTCCCATTTATTGCGTCAGAATCGAGTGTACGTTGTGGTGAGCTTTCTCGTTGTTTTCGGAAAACCGATTTTGAGAAACTTTCTCTGCTTATATCTCGAACTGACTGGTCCCAACTTTCTTTGTTTACAAACTTGGATATAGCGGTGGAATTTTTTATTCTACTTTAAACTCGCTATTTGATGCTTGTGTTCCATCAAGTATTCCACATTTGTCTGATAAACCTTTATGGTTTACCAAGAAATTATCGAATTTAAAAATCGTAAGTCGAGACTTTACAAAAATTCAAAGGAACTGGCTCTTCCTTTGATTTTCTGCGTTATTCTGTTGCACAAGCTGCTTTTCGCACTCATAACAATGAGTGTTATAATAATTATTTGAGTAGGTGCAGAATAAGATTTCAGCGTGATCCAAAGCGATTTTACGACTTCGTTAACTCGAAGCGTAGATCCGCGTCATCACCAGCATTTATGTCTTTGGAAAATATGACAGTATCTAATGGTCATGATGTTGCCGATTTATTTGCGGACTTTTTCCAAACGACATATTCTGTCCCAAGTTCTCAAAATTCCTTTTCTTATCCTTATCAGTTAAATTCATCTAATTGTATTTTTGGTCCTTTAATTACTGAAAGCTCTATTTTAACGGAACTATTGGCTATAAAACCTGTTTTTCGGCTGGTCGGATGGAGTACCTAGTTGTGTGCTAAGGTATTGTGCTGGTAGTATCTGTAAACCGCTTTTTAAATTGTTTGAATTATCCGTTAACTCATGTTCTTTTCCTAAAATCTGGAAAAAATCATACATTATACCTATCCTAAAAAAGGGAGCAAATCTAAAGTTCAAAATTATCGCGGTATATCTAAATTGTCTGCGATTCCGAAAGCATTTGAAAAAATTATAACTTCTCAACTGCAACATCTGTGTAAATCTATAATTTCACCTTACCAACATGGGTTTGTGAAGTCTAGATCCACTTCTACTAACTTATTGGAGTTCTCTTCTATTGTAATTAAAGGATTCGAGAATAAAATGCAAACGGATGTCATTTATACCGATTTTAGTAAAGCTTTTGACTCTGTTAATCATCACCTTTTACTGTATAAGCTTAATGTTTTAGGGTTTCCTCATAGCCTAATTGAGTGGATATCCTCATACCTTTCCAACAGAATTCAGAATGTTTATTTTAATGGTTTTGTATCTAAATGTGTTCAAGTCACTTCTGGTGTGCCCCAGGGCAGTCATTTGGGTCCTCTATTGTTCACTTTGTTCATAAATGATCTTCCTTCTGTTATTGAGCATTCCGTGTACTTATGTACGCCGATGACGTTAAGCTTTGCCTGACATTTAATGATAGTCTTGCGAGCTCACTGTTACAATGTGACCTTAATCGTCTAGAATCTTGGTGCAGAGTAAATATGTTACATCTGAACTGCAATAAGTGTAAGTTTATGACCTTTTGTAGGGTTCTTCCCAGTTAAATAACTATATGTTATATGATACTCCTCTTAAGCGAATTGAAGGTGTGAATGACTTAGGGGTTCTGCTTGATGCAAAACTAAAATTCGATAAACATATTCTGTCTGCTGTAAATAGGGCCATGGGTGTTTTGGGATTTATAAAACGCTGGTCGAAAAGAGTTCAATGATCCCTACATCACTAAGACTTTATACGTCTCACTGGTTCGTCCTATCCTTGAGTACGGATCTCTTGTCTGGAATCCCCAGTACAGGGTTTATCAAGATAGGATTGAATCGGTGCAGAAACAATTCTTATTATTTGCTCTTCGTAGTTTAAATTGGAATCCTAATATTAGATTACCACCGTATCGAAGTAGACTTTTATTACTAAACCTTCCTTCTCTTTCTGACCGTAGAACTATGCAAGGTGCTGTTTTTATACAGAGACTAATTAATGGTGAAATAGACTCTTTGGAGCTGTTAAGTCAAATTAGTTTTGCAGTTCCTGTCAGGATCACTAGGAATTTTCTTCCTCTTGTCATTTCACGTAGATCTACTAACTTTTGCTTGCCATAATCCCTTCCGTATTCTGTGTGTGAACTATAATAATCTCAATAACGTAGTTTGCTCTAGTAAATCTATTCCTTTGCTTAAAACCTTATTATTAGCTTATTTATCAGTATTTAATTGTTATTTATTCTATTATACACTTATTCTAACATATTTTTAATCTAAATTAATTAGCTGTCCAGCGTCTTTTTAATATTTATTCGCGGTTTTCGTTTAATGCATGCTGTTTACAAATTTATTTTGTTTTGTCCGCGCGTCAACAAGCCCGTGCTTGGTATCGCTGGGCCACTTGATGGTACTGCCGTTAGTACGTCAACGTCCAAATAAATAAAATAAATAAAAACTAGAAAAAAGCCGACGGCATTTCGGCGATCTATGCTGAGCGCGGCTCAGCGGTGGTGAGTTGTGGGAGAGAGAAGCTGAGAGCACTGGAGCTTGAGTGCATTCTTACGCACTGAGCGCATTGCTAGTGAGCGAAAAAAGCTTTGAGAGTGCTTTTCGGTCGGCGGAGCGGAGGTGTGCCTCTCACTTAGCAATGCGCTCGCATCAACAAATTGTAAAAATAAAAAAATTAAAAAATCGAAAAAATTTTGAAAAATAAAAAAATTAAAAAATCGGAAAAATTTTGAAAAATAAAAAATTAAAAATCGAAAAAATTTTGAAAAATAAAAAAATTAAAAAATCGGAAAAAAATTTTGAAAATAAAAAATTAAAAATCGAAAAAAAATTGAAAAATAAAAAAATTAAAAATCGGAAAAATTTTGAAAAATAAAAAAATTTAAAAATCGGAAAAATTTTGAAAAATAAAAAAATTAAAAAATCGGAAAAAATTTGAAAAATGAAAAAATTAAAAAATCGGAAAAATTTTGAAAAATGAAAAAAATTAAAAATCGGAAAAATTTTGAAAAATAAAAATTAAAAAATCGGGAAAAATTTTAAAAAATGAAAAAATTAAAAATCGGAAAAATTTTGAAAAATAAAAAAAATTAAATTAAAAAATCGAAAAAATTTTGAAAAATGAAAAATTAAAAAAATCGGGAAAATTTTTGAAAAATTAAAAATTAAAAATCGGAAAAATTTTGAAAAATAAAAATTAAAAATCGGAAAAATTTTGAAAAATAAAAAATCAAAAAAATTTTAAAAAATAAAAAAATTAAAAAATCGGAAAAATTTTGAAAAATAAAAAAATTAAAAAATCGGAAAAATTTTGAAAAATAAAATTAAAAATCGGAAAAAAAAATGAAAAATTAAAAATCGGAAAAATTTTGAAAAATAAAAATTAAAATCGGAAAAATTTTGAAAAATAAAAAATTAAAATCGGAAAAATTTTGAAAATCGGAATAAAAAAAACTAAAATCGGAAAAAATTTTGAAAAATAAAAATTAAAATCGGAAAATCGGAAAAATTTTGAAAAATTTTTGAAAAAAAAATTAAAAAATCGGAAAAATTTTGAAAAATAAAAATTAAAATCGGAAAAATTTTGAAAAATAAAAAAATTAAAAAATCGGAAAAAATTTTGAAAAATAAAAAAATTAAAAAATCGGAAAAATTTTGAAAAATAAAAAAATTAAAAAATCGGAAAAATTTTGAAAAATAAAAAATTAAAAAATCGGAAAAATTTTGAAAAATTAAAAAATTAAAATCGGAAAAATTTTGAAAATAAAAAAATTAAAAATCGGAAAAATTTTGAAAAATAAAAAAAAATAAAAAATCGGAAAAATTTTGAAAAATAAAAATTTAAAATCGGAAAAATTTTGAAAAATAAAAAAAATCGGAAAAATCGAAAAATAAAAATTAAAAAATTAA
Source organism: Drosophila sulfurigaster albostrigata (assembly GCF_023558435.1). Classification (NCBI taxonomy): domain Eukaryota; kingdom Metazoa; phylum Arthropoda; class Insecta; order Diptera; family Drosophilidae; genus Drosophila; species Drosophila sulfurigaster. The sequence continues at coordinate 13,344 of NW_026909670.1, read as the reverse complement.
AAATAAAAAAAATCGGAAAAATTTTGAAAAATAAAAATTAAAATCGGAAAAATTTTGAAAAATAAAAAAAATAAAAAATCGGAAAAATTTTTGAAAAATAAAAAAATTAAAAAATCGGAAAAAATTTTGAAAAATAAAAAAATCGGAAGAATTTTGAAAAATAAAAAATCAAAAATCGGAAAAATTTTGAAAATTAAAAATTAAAATCGGAAAAATTTTGAAAAATAAAAAATTAAAATCGGAAAAATTTTGAAAAATAAAAATTAAAAATCGGAAAAATTTTTGAAAAATAAAAAAATTTAAGAATCGGAAAAATTTTAAAAATAAAAATTAAAAATCGGAAAAATTTTTGAAAAATAAAAAAATTAAAAATCAAAAATTTTTGAAAAATAAAAAAATTAAAAAATCAAAAAAATTTTGAAAAATAAAATATTAAAAATCGGGAAAATTTTGAAAAATAAAAAATTTAAAATCGGAAAAATTTTGAAAAATAAAAAATTAAAATCGGAAAAATTTTGAAAAATTAAAATCGGAAAAATTTTGAAAAATAAAAAATTAAAATCGGAAAAATTTTGAAAAATTAAAATCGGAAAAATTTTGAAAACAAAAATTAAAATCGGAAAAATTTTGAAAAAAATTAAAAATTAAAATCGGAAAAATTTTGAAAAATAAAAAATTTAAAATCGGAAAAATTTTGAAAAATAAAAAATTAAAATCGGAAAATTTTGAAAAAATAAAAATTAAAATTCAAAAAAAAATTTTTGAAAAATAAAATTAAAATCGGAAAATTTGAAAAAATTAAAAAAATCGAAAAATTTTGAAAATGAAAATTAAAATCGGAAAAATTTTGAAAAATGAAAATTAAAATCGGAAAAATTTTGAAAATAAAATTAAAAAAATTAAAATCGGAAAAATTTTAAAAAATAAAATTTTGAAAAAATAAAATCGGAAAATTTTTGAAAAATAAAATTAAAATCGGAAATTTTGAAAAATAAAAATTAAAATCGGAAAAATTTTTGAAAAATAAAAATTAAAATCGGAAAAATTTTGAAAAATAAAAATTAAAATCGGAAAAATTTTGAAAAATAAAAATTAAAATCGGAAAAATTTTTGAAAAATAAAAATTAAAATCGGAAAAATTTTGAAAAAAATAAAATCGGAAAAATTTTGAAAAATTTAATTAAATTTTGAAAAAAATAAAATCGGAAAATTTGAAAAAAAAAAATTAAAATCGGAAAAATTTTGAAAAATAAAATTAAAATCGGAAAAATTTTGAAAAATAAAAATTAAAAATCGGAAAAATTTTGAAAAATAAAATTAAAATCGGAAAAATTTTGAAAAATAAAAATTAAAATCGGAAAAATTTTGAAAATAAAAATTTAAAAATCGGAAAAATTTTAAAAATTTTAATTAAAATCGGAAAAATTTTGAAAAATAAAATTAAAATCGAAAAATTTTGAAAAAATCGGAAAAATTTTGAAAAAAAATCGGAAATTAAAATCGGAAAAATTTTGAAAAATAAAAAATCAAAAATCGGAAAATTTTGAAAAATTAAAATTAAAATCGGAAAAATTTTTGAAAAATAAAAATTAAAATCGGAAAAATTTAAAAAATTAAAATCGGAAAATTAAAAAACAAAAATCGGAAAAATTTTGAAAAATAAAAATTAAAATCGGAAAAAATAAAAATTAAAATAAAAAATTTTGAAAAATCAAAAAATTTGAAAATTTTTGAAAATTAAAAAATCAAATCGAAAATTTTGAAAAATAAAATTAAAATCGGAAAAATTTTAAAAATAATAAAAATTAAAATCGGAAAAATTTTAAAAAATAAAAATTAAAATTGGAAAAATTTTCGGAAAAAAATAAAAATTAAAATCAGAAAAATTTTGAAAAAAATAAATTAAAATCGGAAATTTTGAAAAATAAAAATTTAAAAATCGCAAAAATTTTGAAAATAAAAAATTAAAATCGGAAAAAATTTGAAAATAAAAATTAAAATCGGAAAAATTTTGAAAAATAAAATTAAAATCGGAAAATTTTGAAAAATAAAAATTAAAATCGGAAATTTTGAAAAATAAAATCAAAAATTTGAAAATAAAAATCGGAAATTAAAAATTTAAAACAATATTAAAATCGAAAATCGGAAAAATTTTTGAAAAATAAAATTAATTAAAATCGGAAAAATTTTGAAAAATAAAAATTAAAATCGGAAATTTTTGAAAAATAAAAATTAAAAATCGGAAAAATTTTGAAAAATAAAAAAAATTAAAATCGGAAAATTTTGAAAAATAAAAATTAAAATCGGAAAAATTTTTGAAAAATAAAAATTAAAATCGGAAAAATTTTGAAAAATAAAATTTAAAATCGGAAAAATTTTGAAAATAAAAATTAAAATCGGAAAATTTTTGAAAAATAAAAATTAAAATCGGAAAAATTTTGAAAAAAAAATTAAAATCGGAAAAATTTTGAAAAATAAAAATTAAAATAAAAATTTTGAAAAAAAAAATCGAAAAAAATTTTGAAAAATAAAAATTAAAATCGGAAAAAAATTTGAAAAATAAAAAATTAAAAATCGGAAAAATTTTAAAAAATAAAAAATTAAAATCGGAAAAATTTTGAAAATAAAAATTAAAATCGGAAAAATTTTGAAAAATAAAAATTAAAATCAAAAATTTTTGAAAAATAAAAATCGGAAAATAAAAATTAAAAATTAAAATCAGGAAAAATTTTGAAAAATAAAATTAAAATCGAAAAATTTTGAAAAATAAAATTAAAATCGGAAAAATTTTGAAAAATAAAAATCGGAAAAATCAGGAAAAATTTTGAATCGGGAAAAAAAATTAAAATCGGAAAATTTTTGAAAATAAAAATTAAAATCGAAAAATTTTGAAAAATAAAATTAAAATCAAAATTTTGAAAAATTAAAAATTAAAATCGGAAAAATTTTAAAATTAAAATCGGAAATTTTGAAAATAAAATCGGAAAATTTTGAAAATTAAAAAAAAATTTTGAAAAATGAAAATTAAAATCGGAAAAATTTTGCAAAAATAAAAAAATTAAAAATCGGAAAAATTTTGAAAAATAAAAAATAAAATCGGAAAAATTTTGAAAAATAAAATTAAAATCGGAAAATTTTGAAAAATAAAAATTAAAATCGGAAAAATTTTGAAAAATAAAAAATAAAATCGGAAAAATTTTGAAAAATAAAAATTAAAATCAAAAATTTTGAAAATTAAAATTAAAATCAAAAATAAAATTTTCGAAAAATTGAAAAATTAAAATCGGAAAAATTTTGAAAAATAAAAATTAAAATCGAAATTTTAAAAAATAAAAATTAAAATCGGAAAAATTTTGAAAATTAAAATCGGAAAATTTTGAAAAATAAAAATTAAAATCGGAAAAATTTTGAAAATAAAATTAAAATCGGAAAAATTTAAAATAAAGAAAAATTTTGAAAAATAAAATAAAATCGGAAAAATTTTGAAAAATAAAAATTAAAATCGGAAAATTTTAAAAAAAAATAAAAAATTAAAATCGGAAAAATTAAAAATCGGAAAAATAAAAAAAAAATCGGAAAAATTTTGAAAAATTGAAATAAAAATTAAAATCGGAAAATTTTGAAAAATAAAAATTAAAATCGGAAAAATTTTGAAAAATAAAAATTAAAATCGGAAATTTTGAAAAATAAAAATTTAAAATCGGAAAAATTTTGAAAAATAAAAATTAAAATCGGAAAATTTTTGAAATTAAAATCGAAAAGTTAAAAATGAAAATTAAAATCGGAAAATTTTGAAAAATAAAAATTAAAATCAAAAATTTTGAAAAATAAAAATTAAAAATCGGAAAATTTTGAAAAATAAAAATTAAAATCAGAAAAATTTTGAAAAATAAAAATTAAAAATCAGAAATTTTGAAAAATAAAAATTAAAATCGGAAAATTTGAAAAAAAAATTAAAATCGCAATTTTAAAATTAAAATCAAAATTAAAATCGGAAATTTTGAAAAATAAAAATTAAAATCGGAAATTTTGAAAAATTAAAATTAAAATCGGAAAAATTTTGAAAAATAAAATTAAAATCGGAAAATTTTAAAAAATACAAAATTAAAATCGGAAAAATTTTGAAAATAAAAAATTAAAAATCAGAAAAATTTTAAAATAAAATTAAAATCGGAAATTTTTGAAAAATAAAAATTAAAATCGGAAAAAAAAATTTTGAAAAATAAAAATTAAAATCAATCGAAAAATTTTGAAAAATAAAAATTAAAATCGGAAAATTTTGAAAAATAAAATTAAAATCGGAAAAATTTTGAAAAATAAAATTAAAATCGGAAATTTTGAAAAATAAAATTAAAATCAGAAAAATTTTGAAAAATAATAATTAAAATCGGAAAAATTTTGAAAAATAAAATAAAATCAAGAAAATTTTTGAAAAATAAAATTAAAATCGGAAAAATTTAAAAAAATAAAAAAATAAAATCAGGAAAAATTTTGAAAATAAAAATAAAAATTAAAATCGAAAAAATTTGATTAAAATATAAAATTAAAATCGGAAAAATTTTGAAAAATAAAAATTAAAATCAAAATTTTGAAAAATAAAATTTAAAATCGGAAAATTTTGAAAAATTAAAAATTAAAATCAGGAAAATTTTTGAAAAATAAAATTAAAATCGGTTTTGAAAAATTTTGAAATCGGAAATAAAAATTAAAATCGGAAAATTTTAAAAATGAAAAATAAAAAATTAAAATCAGAAAAATTTTGAAAAATAAAATTAAAATCGGAAAATTTTTGAAAAATAAAATTAAAATCGGAAATTTTGAAAATAAAATTAAAATCGGAAATTTTGAAAAATAAAAATTAAAATCGGAAATTTTGAAAAATGAAAAAATTAAAATCGGAAAATTTTGAAAAATAAAAATTAAAATTTTGAAATTTAAAATTAAAATAAAATTTTGAAAAATATAAAATTAAAATCAGAGAAAAAATTTTGAAAAATAAAAAATTAAAATCAGGAAAAATTTTGAAAAATAAAATTAAAATCGGAAAAATTTTGAAAAATAAAAATTAAAATCGAAAAATTTTTGAAAAATAAAATTAAAATCAAAAATAAAAATTGAAATCGGAAAATTAAAAAATAAAAATTAAAATCGGAAAAATTTTTGAAAAATAAAAATTAAAATCGGAAATTTTGAAAAATAAAATTAAAATCGGAAAATTTTTGAAAAATAAAATTAAAAATCAAAAATTTTGAAAAATTAAAATTAAAAAATCGGAAAAATTTTGAAAAATAAAAATAAAAATCGAAAAATTTTGAAAAATAAAATTAAAATCAGAAAAATTTTAAAATAAAAATTAAAATCGGAAAAATTTTGAAAAATAAAAAAATTAAAATCGGAAATTTTTGAAAAATAAAATTAAAATCAAAAAATAAAAATTTTAAAAATGAAAATTTTGAAAAATAAAAATTAAAATCGGAAAAATTTTGAAAAATAAAATTTAAAATCGGAAAAATTTTCGAAAAATAAAATTAAAATCAGGAAAAATTTTGAAAAATAAAATTAAAATCGGAAATTTTGAAAAATGCGGAAAAATTCGGGAAAAAAATTAAAATCGAAAAATTTTGAAAAATAAAATTAAAATCAGAAAAATTTTAAAAAAAAATTTTAAAATCGGAAAAATTTTGAAAAATAAAAATAAAAATCGAAAAATTTTGAAAAATAAAAAAATAAAATCGGAAAAATTTTGAAAAATAAAATTAAAATCGGAAAAATTTTGAAAATTAAAATTAAAATCGGAAAAATTTTGAAAAATAAAATTAAAATCAAAAATTTTGAAAAATAAAATTAAAATCGGAAATTTTTGAAAAATAAAAAATTAAAATCAGGAAAAATTTTGAAAAATAAAAATTAAAATCGGAAAAATTTTGAAAAATAAAATTAAAATCAAAAAAAAATAAAATCAAAATTTTGAAAAATGAAAAATTAAAATCGGAAAAATTTTTAAAAATAAAAATTAAAATCGGAAAAATTTTGAAAAATAAAAATTAAAATCAAAAAGAAAATTTTGAAAAATAAAATTAAAATCGGAAAAATTTTGAAAAATAAAATTAAAATCGAAAAAATTTAAAAATAAAAATTAAAAATCGGAAAAATTTTGAAAAATAAAATTAAAATCGGAAAAATTTTGAAAAATAAAAGTTAAAATCAAAATTTTGAAAAATAAAATCAAAAATTAAAATCGGAAAAATTTTTGAAAAATAAAATTAAAATCGGAAAATTTTTGAAAAATAAAAATTAAAATCGGAAAATTTTGAAAAATAAAAAATAAAATCAGAAAAAATTTTTGAAAAATAAAAAATTAAAATCGGAAAAAAATTTTTGAAAAATAAAAATAAAAATCGGAAAAATTGAAAAAAATCAGGAAATTAAAATCAGAAAATTTTTGAAAAATAAAAAATTAAAATCGGAAAATTTTGAAAAATAAAATTAAAATCGGAAAAATTTTGAAAAAATTAAAATCGGAAAAAAAATTTGAAAAATAAAAAAATTAAAATCGGAAAAATTTTGAAAAAATAAAATTAAAATCAGGAAAAATTTTGAAAAATAAAATTAAAATCGGAAAAATTTTGAAAAATAAAAATTAAAATCGAAAATTTTGAAAAATAAATAAAATCGGAAAATTTTTGAAAAATAAAAATTAAAATCAGAAAAATTTTGAAAAATAAAAATTAAAATCGGAAAAATTTTGAAAAATAAAATTTAAAATCGAAATTTTTGAAAAATAAAAATTAAAATCAAATTTTTGAAAAATAAAAATTAAAATCGGAAAAATTTTGAAAAATAAAAATTAAAATCGGAAAAATTTTGAAAAATGAAAAATTAAAATCGGAAAAATTTTGAAAAATAAAAATCGGAAATCGGAAAAATTTTCGAAAAATAAAAATTAAAATCGGAAAAATTTTGAAAAAATAAAATTAAAATCGGCGAAAAATTTTGAAAAATAAAAATAAATAAAATCGGAAAATTTTTGAAAAATAAAAAAATTAAAAAATCGAAAAAAATTTTGAAAAATAAAAAATTAAAAAATCGGAAAAATTTTGAAAAATAAAATTAAAATCGGAAAAATTTTGAAAAATAAAATTAAAATCGGAAAAATTTTGAAAAATAAAAATTAATAAATCGGAAAAATTTTGAAAAATAAAATTAAAAATCGAAAAATTTTGAAAAATAAAATTAGGAAATTTTGAAATAAAAATTAAAATCGAAATTTTGAAAAATAAAATTAAAATCGAAAAATTTTGAAATAAATTAAAATCGGAAAAATTTTGAAAAATAAAAATTAAAATCGGAAAAATTTTGAAAAATAAAAATTAAAATCGAAAAAAATTTAAAAATTAAAATTAAAATCAGGAAATATTTTGAAAAATAAAAATTAAAATCGGAAAAATTTTGAAAAATAAAATTAAAATCGGAAAAATTTTGAAAAATAAAAAATTAAAATCGGAAAAATTTTTGAAAAATAAAAATTTGAAAAATCAGGAAAAAATTTTGAAAAATAAAAATTAAAATCAAGAAAATTTTTGAAAAATAAAAAATTAAAATCGGAAAAATTTTAAAAATAAAATTAAAATCGAAAAATTTTGAAAAATAAAATTAAAATAAAATCGGAAAAAATTTAAAATCGGAAAAATAAAAAATTAAAAATCGGAAAATTTTTGAAAAATAAAAAATTAAAATCAAAAATTTTGAAAAATAAAAATTAAAATCAGGAAAAATTTTGAAAAATAAAAATTAAAATCGGAAAATTTTTGAAAAATAAAAAATTAAAAAAATTTTTGAAAAATTAAGAGAAAATTTTGAAAAATTTGAAAAATAAAATTTAAAATCGGAAAAATTTTGAAAAATTAAATTAATAAATCGGAAAAATTTTGAAAAATTAAAATTAAAATCAGAAAATTTTGAAAAATAAAATTAAAAATCAAAAGAAAAAATTTTTGAAAAATAAAAATTAAAATCAGGAAAAATTTTGAAAAATAAAAAAATTAAAATCGGAAAAATTTTTGAAAAATAAAAATTAAAAAATCAAAAGAAAAATTTAAAAAATTAAAAAATTAAAATCAAAGGAAAAATTTGAAAAATAAAAAAAATTAAAAATCGGAAAAATTTTGAAAAAATAAAATTAAAAATCGGAAAAATTTTGAAAAATATAAATTAAAATCAGGAAAATTTTTGAAAAATAAAAAATTAAAATCGGAAATTTAAATTAAAATCAGGAAAATTTGAAAATAAAATTAAAATCAGGAAAATTTTTGAAAAATAAATCGGAATCTAAAAATTAAAATCGAGATTTAAATTTAAAAAAAAAAAATTAAAATGAAAATTAAAATCAGAAATTTTGAAAAATAAAAATTAAAATCAGAAAAATTTTTGAAAAAATGAAAAATTAAAAATCGGAAAAATTTTAAAAATTAAAATTAAAAATAGAGATAAAATTAAAATTACAGAAAAATGAAAAAATTAAAAATCAGGAAAAAATTTTGAAAAATAAAAAATTAAAATCGGAAAAATTTTTGAAAAATGAAAATTAAAATCGGAAAATTTTTGAAAAATAAAAATTAAAATCGGAAAAATTTTTTAAAATAAAAAATAAAAAATAAAAAATTTTTGAAAAAATAAAATTAAAATCAAAAAAAAAAATTTTTGAAAAATAAAATCAAATTAAGGAGAAAATTTTAAAATAAAGAAAAATTTTTGAAATAAAATTAAAATCGGAAAAATTTTTGAAAAATAAAATTAAAAATCGGAAAAATTTTGAAAAATAAAAAATTTTAAAATCGGAAAAATTTTGAAAAATAAAAATTAAAAATCGGAAAATTTTTGAAAAATTAAAAAATTAAAATCAATCGAAAAAATTTTGAAAAATAAAAATTAAAATCAGGAAAATTTTGAAAAATAAAACAAAATTTTGAAAATAAAATTTGAAAAATAAAAATTAAAAATCAGAAAAATTTTGCAAAATTAAAATCAGGAAAATTTTAAGAAAAATAAAAATTAAAATCAGGAAAATTTTGAAAATAAATTTAAAATCGGAAAAATTTTTGAAAAATAAAATTAAAATTTAAAATCAGGAATCGGAAATTTTTAAAAATAAAAATTAAAATCAAAAATTTTGAAAAATAAAAAAATTTAAAATCAGGAAAAATTTTGAAAAATAAAAATTAAAATCAGAAAAATTTTGAAAAATAAAAATTAAAATCAAAATTTTGAAAAATAAAATAAGAAAAATTGAAAAATAAGATAAAATCGGAAAAATTTTGAAAAAATAAAAAAATTAAAATCAAGATTAAAAATAAAAATTAAAATAAAATCAGAATTGAAAATAAAATCAAAATCAAGGTGATGATTAAAAATCAAAAGACAAAAAATTAAAATCAGGTGAAAAATTGAAAATTAAAATCAGGAAAAATTTTGAAAAATAAAATTAAAATCAGGAAAATAAAAATTAAAAATCAAAATAAAATCGAAAATTTTGAAAAAATAAAAAATCAAGTGGGAAAAAATTTTTGAAAAATAAAAATTAAAATCGGAAAAATTTTGAAAAATAAAAATTAAAATCGGAAAAATTTTGAAAAATAAAAATTAAAATCGGAAAACTTTTGAAAAATAAAGATTTAAAATCAGGAAATTTAAAATTAAAAATTAAAATCGGAAAATTTGAAAAAATAAAAAAATAAAATTAGTAAAATAAAATCAATTTTAAAAATAAAATCGGGAAAATTTTGAAAAATGAAAATTAAAATCAGGAAAACTTTGAAAAATAAAATTAAAATCAGGGGAAAATTTGAAAAATAAAAAATTAAAATCGGAAAAATTTTGAAAATACAAAATTAAAATCGAAAATTTTGAAAATAAAATCAAAATTTTGGAAAAATAAAATAAAAATACGAAAAATTAAAATCAGGAAAATTGAAAAATGAAAATTAAAATCAGGCTTTTGAAAATAAAAAATTAAAATCAAGAAAAAATTTGAGAAAATAAAATTAAAATCGGAAAATTTTTGAAAAATGAAAATTAAAATCAGGAAATTTAAAATAAAATTAAAATCGGAAAAATTTTGAAAAATAAAATTAAAATCGGAAATTTTTGAAAAATAAAAAAAATCAAAAAAATTTAAATAAAATTAAAATCAAAATTAAAAATAAAATAAAAATCAGGAAAAATTTTGAAAAATAAAAATTAAAATCAAAAAATTTTGAAAAATAAAATTAAAATCAAAACAAAATAAAATTAAAATCAAAATTTTGAAAAATAAAAATTAAAATCAAAATTTTGAAAAATAAAAATTAAAATCGGAAAAATTTTGAAAAATAAAAATTAAAATCGGAAAAATTTTGAAAAATAAAAATTAAAATCGGAAAAATAAAATTTTTTGAAAAATAAAATTAAAATCGGAAAATTTTGAAAAATAAAATTAAAATCGGAAAAATTTTGAAAAATAAAAATTAAAATCGGAAAAATTTTGAAAAATAAAAATTAAAATCGGAAAAATTTTGAAAAATAAAAATTAAAATCGGAAAAAAAATTAAAATCGGAAAAATTTGAAAAATAAAAATTAAAATCGGAAAAATTTTGAAAAATAAAAATTAAAATCGGAAAAATTTTGAAAAATAAAAATTAAAATCGGAAAAATTTTGAAAAATAAAAATTAAAATCGGAAAAATTTTGAAAAATAAAAATTAAAATCGGAAAAATTTTGAAAAATAAAAATAAAATCGGAAAAATTTTGAAAAATAAAATTAAAATCGGAAAATTTTGAAAAATAAAAATTAAAATCGGAAAAATTTTGAAAAATAAAATTAAAATCGGAAAAAAAAAATAAAAAAAATCGGAAAATTTTGAAAAATAAAATCGGAAATCGGAAAAATTTTGAAAAATAAAATTAAAATCGGAAAAATTTTGAAAAATAAAATTAAAATCGGAAAAATTTGAAAAATAAAAATTAAAATCGGAAAAATTTTGAAAAATAAAAATTAAAATCGGAAAAATTTTGAAAAATAAAATTAAAATCGGAAAAATTTTGAAAAATAAAATTAAAATCGGAAAAATTTTGAAAAATAAAATTAAAATCGGAAAAATTTTGAAAAATAAAAAATTAAAATCGGAAAAATTTTGAAAAATAAAAATTAAAATCGGAAAAATTTTGAAAAATAAAAATTAAAATCGGAAAATTTTGAAAAATAAAATTAAAATCGGAAAAATTTTGAAAAATAAAAATTAAAATCGGAAAATTTTGAAAAATAAAAATTAAAATCGGAAAAATTTTGAAAAATAAAAAAAATTAAAATCGGAAAAATTTTGAAAAATAAAATTAAAATCGGAAAAATTTTGAAAAAAATTAAAATCGGAAAAATTTTGAAAAATAAAAATTAAAATCGGAAAAATTTTGAAAAATAAAATTAAAATCGGAAAATTTTGAAAAATAAAAATTAAAATCGGAAAAATTTTGAAAAATAAAAATTAAAATCGGAAAAATTTTGAAAAATAAAAATTAAAATCGGAAAAATAAAAAAAATAAAATCGGAAAAATTTTGAAAAATAAAAATTAAAATCGGAAAAAAAAATTGAAAAATAAAATCGGAAAAATTTTGAAAAATAAAATCGGAAAAATTTTGAAAAATAAAAATTAAAATCGGAAAAATTTTGAAAAATAAAAATAAAAATCAAAATCGGAAAAATTTTGAAAAATAAAAATTAAAATCGGAAAAATTTTGAAAAATAAAAAATTAAAATCGGAAAAATTTTGAAAAATAAAAATTAAAATCGGAAAAATTTTGAAAAATAAAATTAAAATCGGAAAAATTTTGAAAAATAAAATTAAAATCGGAAAAATTTTGAAAAATAAAAATTAAAATCGGAAAAATTTTGAAAAATAAAAATTAAAATCGGAAAAATTTTGAAAAATAAAAATTAAAATCGGAAAAATTTTGAAAAATAAAATTAAAATCGGAAAAATTTTGAAAAATAAAATTAAAATCGGAAAAATTTTGAAAAATAAAAATTAAAATCGGAAAAATTTTGAAAAATAAAAATTAAAATCGGAAAAATTTTGAAAAATAAAAATAAAATCGGAAAAATTTTGAAAAATAAAATTAAAATCGGAAAAATTTTGAAAAAAATAAAAATTTTGAAAAAAAAAATTAAAATCGGAAAAATTTTGAAAAATAAAATTAAAATCGGAAAATTTTGAAAAATAAAATTAAAATCGGAAAAATTTTGAAAAATAAAAATTAAAATCGGAAAAATTTTGAAAAATAAAAATTAAAATCGGAAAAATTTTGAAAAATAAAATCGGAAAAATTAAAATCGGAAAAATTTAAAATTAAAAAATAAAAAAATTAAAATCGGAAAAATTTTGAAAAATAAAAATTAAAATCGGAAAAATTTTGAAAAATAAAAATTAAAATCGGAAAAATTTTGAAAAATAAAAATTAAAATCGGAAATTTTGAAAAATAAAAATTAAAATCGGAAAAATTTTGAAAAATAAAATTAAAATCGGAAAAATTTTGAAAAATAAAAATTAAAATCGGAAAAATTTTGAAAAATAAAATTAAAATCGGAAAAATTTTGAAAAATAAAATTAAAATCGGAAAATTTTGAAAAATAAAAATTAAAATCGGAAAAATTTTGAAAAATAAAAAATTAAAATCGGAAAAATTTTGAAAAATAAAATTAAAATCGGAAAAAAAATTTGAAAAATAAAAATTAAAATCGGAAAAATTTTGAAAAATAAAAATTAAAATCGGAAAAATTTTGAAAAATAAAAATTAAAATCGGAAAAATTTTGAAAAATAAAAATTAAAATCGGAAAAATTTTGAAAAATAAAAATTAAAATCGGAAAAATTTTGAAAAATAAAATGAAAAATAAAAATAAAATTAAAATCGGAAAAATTTTGAAAAATAAAAATTAAAATCGGAAAAATTTTGAAAAATAAAATTAAAATCGGAAAAATTTTGAAAAATAAAATTAAAATCGGAAATTTTGAAAAATAAAAATTAAAATCGGAAAAATTTTGAAAAATAAAAATTAAAATCGGAAAAAAAATTTGAAAAATAAAATTAAAATCGGAAAATTTTGAAAAATTTTCGGAAAAATTTTGAAAAATAAAATTAAAATCGGAAAAATTTTGAAAAATAAAAATTAAAATCGGAAAATTTTGAAAAATAAAATTAAAAATCGGAAAAATTTGAAAAATAAAATTAAAATCGGAAAAATTTTGAAAAATAAAAATTAAAATCGGAAAAATTTTGAAAAATAAAAATAAAATCGGAAAATTTTTGAAAA